>NW_021941508.1:119099-174099 GCF_902148855.1 Sphaeramia orbicularis | reverse complement strand
ACTTCTTGGACCAAAACCAGGTTCAAAACGAACCAGAAGCAAAAAAAACAGCCCTCCACCTCCAGAATCTGTCCATCAGATGGTTCTGCTGGATCTGAACCAGGTCTGACTGAACCTGTAGACCTCAAACTCAGCTCCTGGCATTTCCATGGGTCTCAGCGTTTGCGTCACTGCTGCTGTTGAAGCTCCTTGGACGTGGAACAGTGCATTATGGGTCCAAAGGGCTTTATGAACACATTACTTCTGTAGGAACAGGAGGTGGGTCAGTACATCATCGCTGCACTCGGACCGGCACCCAACACCAACGTGGACTGGGAGGGCAACAGAGCCACATCGGATCCCGTGGATTGAGACAGATCTGGTGGTCCGGGACGGATCTGGTCTTCTTCCAGTGGTTTACGGGATCGGAGTGTCGCCTCTGGGTCCTGGTGGTCCTAGTGGTGGTGGTCCTGGTGGTCCACAGTGCTCCATTGAACCACTGGACCCCTTTACTTGACCCCAGTGACCTCTTCAACCTCACCTTCTTCCCTCTCTTGAATCCCTTTGACAGGACTCGTGTTCTGTTATGGGAGTAGGTCCGAGAGCACACCTGAAGCCATACCGAACACCAGCCATACAAAGACATTCAACGAACACCAAACGGCGTGTTCTTGAACACACGGGTCCATATTCAGGGAGAACAACCTGCCGCTCAGTTCCGAACATGTGGGTGAACGCCGGGCGCTTGTAGATCCGCCTCGGTCCTGAAGCGTGGCCGTGAACGCCGGCGTCTGTGGGTGTGTTCCTCTGCATTGACGGATGAATCTGGACATTTTCATGTCTGTTCTGTGGGCGGAACCTCGCCGCCCCGCTCGGACCGGGCCCAAACGCTCCTTCGTTCTGTTCTGTTGGGCCGAGTTAAACTCCGAACAGAGACACTCACACAAGGGTATCGAGCGCACTTAGATCCGCCCACACTTCCTGTCCGTCCTTCTGTCTGGCACCGCCTGGTCACTAGTTCCACGTCTAGTGAACGCCTTGGACAGATCTGGGTCCGAGTCGCTGCTGAAGAACCCGCGCTTCTTCGCCGTCAAAGCCAAACTTGCCGAACGTCTACTGTCCTTCACAAACCCAAAGACCGCGCAGATCCACCTTTACTCCGCCTCCCTCTGAGTCTCATTCTCCTCCACGCCTCCGTTGATGGGACTTCAGTCATATTTCGTGCCAAATCCTGACGGACTTCCTGTGGGTGGAACCCAGCTGTTAGCGCTGCTGTTTACACGCTTCGGCCCAGACTTTTGTCCCATATGAACAGAACGGAAGTGCCCAAATCAGACACAAAGAAACACGTCACCTGAAAATAAAGTTTACATTGAGCGCTAAATGTTTACAGACCACATCTTCCATCGTCGTTAACTCTTGTGCCATAAACAACTCCCCAAAGGCTCCGCAGTCGCAGATGTTTTTAAGGGGAGATTTGAACTTGCGTTTACAGATTCCTTTTGTTTACAGAAATTAAAAGAACTACTGCCTATTGTCACGATTTTGGCCAAAAGACTGTCCTCTTCAAGTGTGTCCGATCCAGACCATAATTCCACCCAGAACATGTGCTGCTGTAAACCGAACCCCTGGTACCGTCCTTTAAATATCCGATAGACGACCGGACCGGCTAATTGGACAGCTTGTCTATGGCCTAAAAACTGAAAGACCTCAACGTTTACAAAAGCTGCTTCTGTGAACCACACAAATGTTTACATTCGGACGCAGACGATCGCCTCGTTCATGAAAACCGGACTTTTCTGAACCCTTTGCACCTTTTCGCACACAAACACATAAACCAACAGATTTGTTCGTCAGCTGGAGTTTTTCGTCCAGAACTTTTTTTTTATGTCCGTGACCCCGTTGGTGGGACTTTTGTAGAACCATGAAAGCTGCCGTTTCCACCAGGAACTTCTGCCGCTCCCTGCTCGTCCTGCTTCTTCCCTGCCTGGCTGTTTCCACGGTAACCACCACTGCCAACGATGCCGACGTCAGAACTCTGAGCAGCGGCGGTAAAATAAGCGCCACCCTGTTCCTCCTGACTGGATACAAGCCCCGCCTGCTGCCACCGCCCACCGGGCCCAAAGTGGCGCCGAAAGCGGCCGAGGTGGCGGACGGAGACGACCCCCCCGCCGTGGCCGAGCTTCCACCCAAGCCCCTCCCTCAGACCATGTTGCCAAGGAACATGACGGCGGCTGACGCCCTGAAGCCTCCGCTGGGCGCCGCCCAGGTGGCTCCTCCCCCCAGACAGCTGGTGGACGTGGACGTGTGCAGGTACAGATCCGAGGGGGGTGGGAGGTGGGAGGTGGGGGGTCAAAGGTCAAACTGTTTTAATCCTCTAACAGAGAAGCAGTGGTGGAGTTAAATACTGTCGACGGCATCTGAACGAGTCCGACGGCGTCTGACAGCTCTGGTAGGAGGGGCTTAAGTCTGTGATTGACAGCTGTGGTAGGAAGGGCTTAAGTCTGTGATTGACAGCTGTGGTAGGAAGGGCTTAAGTCTGTGATTGACAGCTGTGGTAGGAAGGGCTTAAGTCTGTGATTGACAACTGTGGTAGGAAGGCTTAAGGCTGTGATTGACAGCTGTGGTAGGAGGGCTTAAGGCTGTGATTGACAGCTGTGGTAGGAGGGCTTAAGGCTGTGATTGACAGCTGTGGTTACTGATGGCTGATCAGATTCTGTTTGATTTTTCAGACAAAATCAGAAAAGTCTGTAAGACTGAAGCATCACATGACTGATCAGCTGATTATCAGTAGTATTGATCATCCACATCACATGGCTGATCAGCTGATTATCAGTAGTATTGATCATCCACATTACACGACTGATCAGCTGATTATCAGTAGTATTGATCATCCACATCACACGACTGATCAGCTGATTATCAGTAGTATTGATCATCCACATCACACGACTGATCAGCTGATTATTAGTAGTATTGATCATCCACATCACACGACTGATCAGCTGATTATCAGTAGTATTGATCATCCACATCACACGACTGATCAGCTGATTATTAGTAGTATTGATCATCCACATCACACGACTGATCAGCTGATTATTAGTAGTATTGATGGTTAAATCAGCTGCAGGTGGTCGATGTTTCCATCTCAGTCTTTCTTCGTCCTGTTGCTCTGATCTCATTTGCACTGAACATTCTATTTTGCACTGAGAGGCGTCTTGCTGTTGCTAGGCAACGCCTAATCATCTCTGGATCAGTGTTGTGGTGTTGAGCTGTGTGCTTCCACCATCGACTGCAGCTCCTTCAGTTCTTCTGCTCAGCTGATCTTTGACAACAGCTGAGCAGAACAAAGTCCAAAAATACAGCTGGTCCAGAACAGAAAACACATGAAGCAGCAGACGCAGAACCATAAAACCATCAGAACCATAAACGGAACCAGAACCATAAACCAGTGCCAGACCCAGAACCGGTTCAGTGTCCCCCTGTCATCCTCACAGTGTCCTCCTGTTTTGGTCCTCAGAGGTTACTTTGATGTGATGGGACACTTCGACTCTACCTTCAACTGTTCCAAAGGCAGTTACATCTACTGCTGTGGAACCTGCCACTACCGCTTCTGCTGCGAGCACCAGGGGAACCGGCTGGACCAGGACTCCTGCACCAACTACAACTCCCCTGTGTGGGCCGACGTCCACGCCCCCGACACGGCACCTGCCAGCAACACCCCCAACCCGGGCTTCGAGACCCTGCAGCAGCAGAACAGCAGGTGAGCATGAGGACCTGAGACCTGCAGGTCCAACTGGAGACCTCACATATGTTCAGCCACCTATTACATGTAAATGCAGTTCTGTTGAAACTGAAGCTGACCTTGGTGTCTGTTTCCTGTCGATGCTTCCTGTTTCCTGTCGGTGCTTCCTGTTTCCTGTCGGTGCTTCCTGTTTCCTGTCGGTGCTTCCTGTTTCCTGTCGGTGCTTCCTGTTTCCTCAGTACGGCGTATGTGATTGGAGGTGTCATCTCCTTCACACTGGTGGTCGCTGTTGGTGTCAGGATCGCCTTCAGCAGAGTGGCACGACGACCTCGCAACAGGGACGTGAACATGCCCAGGTGAGGGGGGGTGGACCTTCAGACTTCAGCACAGTTCACAGTTGCAGACTACAGTGTCTGTCCTCAGCGTCTCCTGTCTCTGCCCTTCTGTTTTCTGTCCTAACCCGTCTGTCCTAACCCGTCTGTCCTAACCCGTCTGTCCTAACCCTAACCTGTCTGTCCTAACCTGTCTGTCCTAACCCTAACTCGTCTGTCCTAACCTTAACCTGTCTGTCCTAACCCTAACCTGTCTGTCCTAACCTGTCTGTCCTAACCCTAACCCGTCTGTCCTAACCCTAACCTGTCTGTCCTAACCCGTCTGTCCTAACCCTAACCCGTCTGTCCTAACCCTAACCCATCTGTCCTAACCCGTCTGTCCTAACCCTAACCCGTCTGTCCTAACCCTAACCTGTCTGTCCTAACCTGTCTGTCCTAACCCTAACTCGTCTGTCCTAACCCTAACCTGTCTGTCCTAACCTGTCTGTCCTAACCCTAACTCGTCTGTCCTAACCCTAACTCGTCTGTCCTAACCCTAACCTGTCTGTCCTAACCCTAACCCGTCCTAACCCTAACCCGTCTGTCCTAACCCTAACCCGTCTGTCCTAACCCTAACCCGTCTGTCCTAACCCTAACCCGTCTGTCCTAATCCTAACCTGTCTGTCCTAACCTGTCTGTCCTAACCCTAACCCGTCTGTCCTAATCCTAACCTGTCTGTCCTAACCCTAACCTGTCTGTCCTAACCCGTCTGTCCTAACCCTAACCCGTCTGTCCTAACCCTAACCCGTCTGTCCTAATCCTAACCCGTCTGTCCTAATCCTAACCCGTCTGTCCTAACCCTAACCTGTCTGTCCTAACCCGTCTGTCCTAACCCGTCTGTCCCAATCCTAACCTGTCTGTCCTAACCTGTCTGTCCTAACCCGTCTGTCCTAACCCTAACCCGTCTGTCCTAATCCTAACCCGTCTGTCCTAACCCTAACCTGTCTGTCCTAACCCGTCTGTCCTAATCCTAACCTGTCTGTCCTAACCCTAACCTGTCTGTCCTAACCCGTCTGTCCTAACCCTAACCCATCTGTCCTAACCCGTCTGTCCTAACCCTAACCCGTCTGTCCTAACCCTAACCTGTCTGTCCTAACCCTAACCTGTCTGTCCTAACCTGTCTGTCCTAACCTGTCTGTCCTAACCCTAACCCGTCTGTCCTAACCCTAACCCGTCTGTCCTAATCCTAACCTGTCTGTCCTAATCCTAACCTGTCTGTCCTAACCTGTCTGTCCTAACCCTAACCCGTCTGTCCTAATCCTAACCTGTCTGTCCTAATCCTAACCCGTCTGTCCTAATCCTAACCCGTCTGTCCTAACCCTAACCTGTCTGTCCTAACCCGTCTGTCCTAACCCGTCTGTCCCAATCCTAACCTGTCTGTCCTAACCTGTCTGTCCTAACCCGTCTGTCCTAACCCTAACCCGTCTGTCCTAATCCTAACCCGTCTGTCCTAACCCTAACCTGTCTGTCCTAACCCGTCTGTCCTAATCCTAACCTGTCTGTCCTAACCCTAACCTGTCTGTCCTAACCCGTCTGTCCTAACCCTAACCCATCTGTCCTAACCCGTCTGTCCTAACCCTAACCCGTCTGTCCTAACCCTAACCTGTCTGTCCTAACCCTAACCTGTCTGTCCTAACCTGTCTGTCCTAACCCTAACTCGTCTGTCCTAACCCTAACCTGTCTGTCCTAACCTGTCTGTCCTAACCCTAACTCGTCTGTCCTAACCCTAACCTGTCTGTCCTAACCCTAACTCGTCTGTCCTAACCCTAACTCGTCTGTCCTAACCCTAACCTGTCTGTCCTAACCCTAACCTGTCTGTCCTAACCCGTCTGTCCTAACCCGTCTGTCCTAACCCATCTGTCCTAACCCGTCTGTCCTAACCCTAACTCGTCTGTCCTAACCCTAACCCGTCTGTCCTAACCCTAACCCGTCTGTCCTAATCCTAACCTGTCTGTCCTAACCCGTCTGTCCTAACCCTAACCCGTCTGTCCTAACCCTAACCCGTCTGTCCTAATCCTAACCCGTCTGTCCTAACCTGTCTGTCCTAACCCTAACCCGTCTGTCCTAATCCTAACCTGTCTGTCCTAACCCTAACCTGTCTGTCCTAACCCTAACCTGTCTGTCCTAACCCTAACCCGTCTGTCCTAATCCTAACCTGTCTGTCCTAACCCTAACCCGTCTGTCCTAATCCTAACCCGTCTGTCCTAACCCTAACCTGTCTGTCCTAACCCGTCTGTCCTAATCCTAACCTGTCTGTCCTAACCCGTCTGTCCTAACCTGTCTGTCCTAACCCGTCTGTCCTCAGGTCCTTAGTGGACATCTTACGTCACCAGTCCAGTCCCGTCCAGCAGGGGGAGCGTAACAACACCACGGTTCTGAGCGGCACGGCGGCAGACGGACGCATGTCCAAGAACCTGTACACACCTGTTCTACAGAGCAAGGACAACCGCAGTAAGTGTCCACGTAATGGACGCATGTCCACGCCTCAGCAACCCACACCTCAGGTGGGAGGAGTCACTGTCAGGTGGGAGGAGTCACACATGGGTTTAGTCCTTTAATGGGTTAAGGATTTTTCAGCAGTCTCTTCTGTGGACATGTGTCCTCTCTGTCTCTCTCTTTCTCTGTCTGTCTCTCTCTCTCCCTCTCTCTCTGTCTCTCTCTCTCTCTCTCTCTCTTTCTCTGTCTGTCTCTCTCTCTCTCTGTCTCTCTGTCTCTCTCTTTCTCTGTCTGTCTCTCCTCTCTCCCTCTCTCTCTCTCCTTGTCTGTCTGTCTCTGTCTTTCTCTCTCCCTCTCTCTGTCTCTCTCTCTCTCTTACTCTCTCTCTCTCTCTTACTCTCTCTCTCTCTTCGTCTCTCTGTCTCTTCGTCTCTTTGTCTCTCTCCTTGTCTCTCTCTCTCTCCTTGTCTCTCCCTCTCTCTTTGTCTCTCTCTCTCTTACTCTCTCTCTCTCTGTCTCTCCCTCTCTCCTTGTCTCTCTCTCTCTTTCTCTCTCTCTCTCTCTTACTCTCTCTCTCTCTCTCTCTTACTCTCTCTCTCTCCTTGTCTCTCTCTCTCTCTCTTACTCTCTCTCCTTGTCTCTCTCTCTCTCTCTCTTACTCTCTCTCTCTGTCTCTCCCTCTCTTTGTCTCTCTCTCTCTCTTACTCTCTCTCTGTCTCTCCATCTCTCTTTTTCTCTCTCTCTTACTCTCTCTCTGTCTCTCCCTCTCTCTCTCTCTCTCTCTCTCTGTCTCTCCTCTGTGTCTCTGTTGCTCGTCCATCAGTTTGTCGGCTCTGCTCTCTTTGCAGCTGGGACGTTGCTCCGCCCCTTTTCACACCAGGGCTCTTCCAGCCCCAAACACTCCGCCTCCATCGGTAAGCCTCGCCCTTAGAGGCGTGGTCCAGCAGGGACCGGGGGTGTCCCTGTCCGTCCGTCTGTCCGTCTGTCTGTGGGTGTGTCCTGTCCATCTGTCCACCTCAGCTCTGGGTTGAATGGGACACGTTTGACAAGAGGTGGAGCTGAACGCTGTGTGGGCTGTCTTCTGCTTAATGCCCCCGCCCCCCTACGCCTGACCACACCCCCCATCCCCACCACCAGCCTGCTTCTTCATGTGCTCTTCTTCTACTCCTTTTTTCTGTGTAGCAGTTCTATGCAACAGCTGACACATGGACAGGGTCTGAGACAAGTCCACATCCAACCACCAGTCCAACCACCAGTCCACATCTAACCACCAGTCCACATCTAACCACCAGTCCAACCACCAGTCCACGTCCAACCACCAGTCCACGTCCAACCCCCAGTCCACATCTAACCACCAGTCCAACCACCAGTCCACATCTAACCACCAGTCCAACCACCAGTCCACATCTAACCACCAGTCCAACCACCAGTTCACGTCCAACCACCAGTCCACATCTAACCACCAGTCCAACCACCAGTTCACGTCCAACCACCAGTCCACATCTAACCACTAGTCCAACCACCAGTCCACGTCCAACCACCAGTCCACATCTAACCACCAGTCCACATCTAACCACCAGTCCACGTCCAACCACCAGTCCACGTCCAACCACCAGTCCACATCGTCCTGGACCTGACTCCAGGTTCTCCAGAGCTCAGACCAGCTGTGGATCTAATGTGTCTCCACAGTCCAGTGTCTTTGGGCGTTGGACTAAATGGATCCAATCAGAGAACGGAGGCGCTGCTGTTGTCAGTTGCTTTAATCTCATTGGTCGACTCCTTTTCTTCTGTCCGTGAGTCGGTGGACCTCACCGCTGTTCACTGATGTCCTCGCTCTTCCTGCGTTACAGAATGTTCACAGCCTCCAGGAGGAAACCACAACAGCTCAGCTCTGACCTGAACCCAAACCTATGACACTGGAGCCAACCTCTGTCAGCTGTCCCAGGTGTTGGTCCACCCGTGGACGGGCTGGTGTCCCAGGTGTTTTGTCTCCTGGTGTGTGTGATGGGGGTGTAGGTGGATGTGATGCGGATCTGATGGGGATCCTTGTGGACTGTTGTGGACCGTCTCAGACCCCTCCTGCTTGTCCAGTCTGTTCACGCTCATGCCGGGTTGTTACAGTGCATGTGAATGTGACCCCGCCCACCCTGACCCTGCCCATCCTGCTGATGTGGGATAAGAATCAGCTGTATTGGATCTGTGTGTGTGTTTGTGTGTATACCGTACGTATGTATATACTATATATGTGCATATATGTATACATTATATATTTGTGTGTGTGTGTTTGTGTGTATACTGAACGTATGTATATACTATATATGTGCATATATGTATACATTAAATATTTGTGTGTGTGTGTGTGTGTATATATATATATATATATATATATATATATATATATATATATATATATATATATACTGTATATGTGTGTATATGCATATATTGTATTATATGTGTATACTGTTAATTTGTGTATATATGTATATACTGTATACTTGGGTGTGTGTGTGTATGTATGTGTGTATATATATATATGTATATATATATATATATATATATATATATATATATATATATATATATATATTAGTGTATTGGTATGTATATGTGGTTGGTGTGTGTTTGTGCTCAAAGGAACATGTTAACTCTACTTGGTTGTATTTATAGACGTTGCCATGGAAACCACCAGTCCTTCCTGTGTTGTGTGATGATTAACCAGCCTGTTTCTTCTGTCCTTCTTCTTCTTTGTATTTTGTTCATTCCCTCTATCTTTCTTCTTCTCCTCCTCCTCCTTCTTCTTCTCCTCCTTCTTGTCCTCCTCCTTCTTCTCCTCCTTCTCCTTCTTTTCCTCCTTCTTCTTCTCCTTCTTCTTCTCCTTCTCCTTCTTGTCCTCCTTCTTCTTCTTCTTCTTCTTATTTTTCTTCTTTGTCTTTTGTTCGTTCCCTCCATCTCTCTCTCCTTTTCTCAGAGCGTGCTCCTCGGTTAAACTCCACCCCCCAGCTCTCCTCTGGACCCAAATTGATGTCTGGCGGTTCTAAAGGTGTGGGCGGAGTCACTGGTGTGGGCGTAGGCGGTGGTCTGTCTGGGGGCGGGGCCATCAGACACAACAGCAGCCACCCCTCCTTCTCCCACTCCTTCCATAACCTGGCCCAGCTGCCGCCGTCCTACGAGTCCGCCGTCAAACCGGAGATCAGCCGCTACAGCTCCCTGAAGAGACTGGGTGAGGGGGGGGGGGGGGGGGTCATTTAGGGTCAGTTAGGGTCATCATCATCCTCATCATCATCACCACCATCATCATCTTCCTCCTCACCATCATAATCACCAACATCATCATCACCATCATCATCATCATCATCATCATCATCACCATCATCATCATCATCATCATCATCATCATCATCATCATCACCATCATCATCATCATCACCATCATCCACCATCATCATCATCATCATCATCACCACATCATCACCATCATCATCATCACCATCCTCATCACATCATCATATCATCACCATCATCATCACCATAATCACCATCATCCTCATCACCATCATCATCACCATCCTCATCATTATCACCATCACCATCATCATCCTCATCACCATCATCTTCATCATCACCATCATCTTCATCATCATCACCATCATCCTCATCATCATCACCATCATCCTCATCATCATCACCATCATCCTCATCATCACCATCACCATCATCCTCATCACCATCATCCTCCTCATCATCACCATCATTATCACCATCATCCTCATCATCATTACCATCGTCATCATCATCTCCATCATCCTCATTACCATAATCCTCATCATCATCCTCATCATCAATGGTCCAGAACCCCTGGTCTAGACCGGCCCACAGGGTCCTGCTGACCCCCCAGGGCTTAAACACTCATCCATTCCATTCTTCTTTGGTCAAACTCTTCTTTATGTTTTTTTCTTTGGACCCAGAGCGGGAATTGGACGAGTACAGCTACTACTCCAACAAGCGCCGCTCCGCCAACGCCCCGCCCTCCTTCCACTCGTCCCAGCACCACCTGCCCTGGGGTGGCGACTACACCCTGGGCTCCAGGGGCACGCTGCCCCTCCACGGCTCCAGGCCCCGCCTCCACATCCCAGCCTCCACCCCCAACCCATACCCGCTGCCCGGCCAGCCGGCCTACGCCAGCTCCACCTTTGACAGGCCGCCACGCCGCGTCCGCTCCCAGGACCAGCTGTTGGCCATTACCGACGGCAACACCTTGTCCCGCCTCCCCAAGAACCAGCAGCAGCAGTACTACAAAGCCATGATGAGCACCAGCAGGAGCGTCAACGCACAGACGCTCCGCAGGTGAGGAGGAGGGGAGGGGCCAGGAGCGGAGGGAGGGGCCAGTGGTGGGGGGAGGGGCCAGGAGGCAGCTCAGAAGGGTGGGTGTGGGTGTATGTGGCGGGGGGGCGTCACATAAAAGTTAATAGTATATTTATATTTTGATGAGGAGGGGGTTGAAGTAACTGGATTCACTGAAGCTCTGTTAAAAATACAGGTTTATATTCAGGTGTATGTTGGTGTTTGATCAGGTTCCACTGCAGCTGAACACAGTCTGGTTTACTGTATACAGTTGAGGGCGTGGCCTAATCGCTCCTCTTTATAAATACAGTTGTGGGCGTGGCCTAATAGCTCCTCTTTATAAATAAAGTTGAACTTCATCCTTCATCAGGATCCGGGTCCCAGTAAAACCTGCTCTGGTTCCAGGTCCCATGAGAGGCTCCTGGTGTCACCGGACCGCCTGGAGGACCGGCTGCTGACCGTGGGCCTGATGGCGGGCGGGGCTGAGCGGGGGACGGCAGGCGGCGCCCTGCCCGCCATGGGCCGGCTCGGCCACCACCAGAAGGCCCAGTCGCAGCAGAACATCTGCGTCACGCCGTCCATGGACCGACATCACATGATCAAGATGAACTCCCACCCCACGCCGGGACACGAGCACGAGCGTGGAGCCGGGATGGGCGCGCATGGCGGCTGGGACCACGGGGGCGGAGCAGGGTCCACGGGCCACCCCAACGCCCGGCGGATGGCGTTCGCCAGTAAGAGGCAGAACACCATCGAGCAGCTGCACTTCATCCCCGGCGTGGGCGTGGCCGGTGGCCAAGGACTGCGGACTGGGAGTAAGAACGAGGTGACGGTGTGAGACGGAGAAAGAGGAGGAGGAGGAGGAGGATGGTGAAGAAAGGGATTATGGGAAGGCACGGTGACAGGAACACAGAAGAGGCCTGACAGCACTGCAGTTACCATGACGACCAGCAAGCCCCTCCCCCTTCACAACCAAACATGGTGGATCATACCTTTAAGCTGACCTCAGGGTTCCCATGGAAACGGAAAAGGAGGAAAAAGAACGGAAAAAAGGAGGGGAAAAGAACAGAAAAGGAGGGGAAAAGAGCAGAAAAGAATGGAAAAAATGAGGGAAAAGAATGGAAAAGGAGGAAAAAGAACGGAAAAAGAACGGAAAAGGAGGGAAAAGGAGGGAAAAGAATGGAAAAAAGGAGGGAAGAGAATGGAATAAAGGAGGGAAAAGAACGGAGAAAAGGAGGGAAAAGAAGGGAATAAAGGAGGGAAGAGAACAGAAAAGGTAGGGAAAAGAATGGGGGAAAAAAGGAGGAAAAAGAATGGGGGGAAAAAAGGAAGGAAAAGAATGAAAAAGTAGGGAAAATGAATAAGAAGAGAAGAGGGAAGAGGATGATGAAGGCTCTTTGTCTTTGTTTCATATTTAAACCAGTTTGTACTCTTTTGGACTCATTAACCCACAGTACTCCTACTATTACTGACCCTGTAGTACTCTGTAGTACTCTGTAGTACTGTAGTACTCTGCAGTACACTGTAGTACTGTAGTACTCTGTAGTACTGAAGTACTCTCTAGTACTCTGTAGTACTGTAGTATTCTGTAGTACTGTAGTACTCTGTAGTACACTGTAGTACTGTGTATACTTGTTTCTGGTTCAGGCTGGACGTGTCATCTCTGACTCCAGTTGTGATTGGATGATTCACTGCCTTTAATATGAACTGGACCCAGGTCTAAGCCTAACCCAGGTCTAACCCTAACCCAGGTCTAAGTCTAACCCTTTAATAAGAACTGGAGGAGTCGGCCGATGCTTCATCAGTCAATGGATCCACTTCAGTTACTCCTGTCTGTCTGTCTGTCTTCTGTCTTTCTGTCTGTCTGTCTTCTGTCTGTCTGTCTGTCTGTGGAACCTGTCTGTTTCTGTGGACTCAGATCAGGTGGTGCTGTTGGTTCCGTTGGTGTTCTGTTTTTACTCCTTTAACCCTTAAACCTCCAGTTCCTCCAGACTGAGTCCAACACAATGAGGATTAGAGATGGGGACACCTGTGGGGTTCATGATCTGACACTGGGTTAGGGGTCTGGTTCAGGGTTCAGGGTAGGGGTATGGTTTAGGGTAGGGGTATGGTTCAGGGTAGGGGTCTGTCTGGGTCCTTTTCCGTGGGTTTTATTCCACACTGACTCCTGAAGGCATCGGTCGACTCCTGTTCAACTGTGTCTGGGTCTGATTTAGACCAGTCCATCTGGAAGTCCTAGACCTCCTGGACTACCTGGACCACGTGTGAGTCCTGGACCACCAGGACCTCCTGTGAGTCCTGGACCTCCTGGGCCACCTAGACCTCCTGTGTGTCCTGGACCACCTGGACCTCCTGTGAGTCCTGGACATTCCTGGACCTCCTGTGAGTCCTGGACCACCTGGTCCTCCTGTGAGTCCTGGACCTTCCTGGACCTCCTGTGAGTCCTGGACCACCTGGACCTTCTGTACAGTCCAGGGTTCGATTCACTTCCTCTGTTTTTCTATTAAACTCCGCCCATTGAGCTGCTGGCCTCGTATGCCAGGAGGCGGAGCCAGCAGACTCCTCCCACCAAGGGCTATTCTGTGTGTGTGTGCGTGCGCTCTGTACAGTGTGTGTGTGTTTCTGCTCATTTTCAGACGCATGTTTGTTCAAACTTTTATTTAAGTGTGGAATCAACAGAACCACCCAAGTTCTGCAGGTGTAGTTTGTTCTGAGATGGGAGGGCCTTTGCGGACTGTCCCTGTGCTGTGGGAGCGGCCGTATCCATGACGACAGCATCCTCAGAACAGTTGGACTCCCAGCGTCCCCGTCGTCCACTTCTGTGTGTGACTGGTTTGAACTGTAAACCTGAAAAGAACACAAACAGACCGATCCAGAACTACAAGAGCTGATGCAATCAAAGAGAAAAGACCAACCTGATGATGTCAGAGCCACTGTTGATGATGTCATAGTGCTGACTGATGATGTCGAGGCCTGTGTATGTGCGTGCGTGCGTGTGTGTGTTCCTGGTCATGTGACCACAGACCCCTCCTCCTTCATATCGGCCTGAGGTTCACATGGAAACAGCGGACCTTATCGACCAATCACAGCGTTTGTCCTCACCAAACCAATGAGGCAACAGCTGGAAAGGCCCTGCCCACCTTTGACCTGTGTGTGTGTGTGTGTGTGTGCCCATCAGGGGGCGCATGTCCGTGTGTGTGTGTGTGTGAGCGCCTATCAGGGGGCGCATGTCCATGTGTTTGTGTGTGTGTGTGTGTGTGTGTGAGCGTCCATCAAGGGGCGCATGTCTGTGTGTGAGTGAGCGCCTATCAGGGGGTGCATGTCCATGTGTTTGTGTGTGTGTGTGAGCGTCCATCAAGGGGCGCATGTCTGTGTGTGAGTGAGCGCCTATCAGGGGGTGCATGTCCATGTGTTTGTGTGTGTGTGTGAGCGTCCATCAAGGGGCGCATGTCTGTGTGTGAGTGAGCGCCTATCAGGGGGTGCATGTCCATGTGTTTGTGTGTGTGTGTATGAGCGTCCATCAGGGGGCGCATGTCTGTGTGTGAGTGCCCATCAGGGGGCGCATGTCCGTGTGTGTGAGTGCCTATCAGGGGGCGCATGTCCATGTGTTTGTGTGTGTGTGAGCGTCCATCAGGGGGCGCATGTCTGTGTGTGTGTGTGTGTGTGTGAGCGCCTATCAGGGGGCGCATGTCCATGTGTTTGTGTGTGTGTGTGTGAGCGTCCATCAGGGGGTGCATGTCCGTGTGTGTGAGCGCCCATCAGGGGGCGCGTGTGTGTGTGTGAGCGTCCATCAGGGGGCGCATGTCCGTGTGTTTGTGAGCGCCCATCAGGGAACGTATGTCTCTGTGTGTGTGTGAGCGTCCATCAGGGGGTGCATGTCCGTGTGTTTGTGTGTGTGTGTGTGTGTGTGTGTGTGAGCGTCCATCAGGGGGTGCATGTCCGTGTGTGTGTGTGTGTGTGTGTGTGTGTGTGTGTGTGTGAGCGTCCATCAGGGGGCGCATGTCTGTGTTTGTGTGCGCTCCTCTGCATACCTCAGACTGAACTCCAGTTCTTTAACCCCAGTTCTTTAACTCCAGTTCTTTAAACCCAGTTCTTTAACTCCAGTTTTTTTTACTCCAGTTCTTTAATTTCAGTTCTTTAACCCCAGTTCTTTTACTCTAGTTCTTTAACTCCAGTTTTTTTTACTCCAGTTCTTTAATTTCAGTTCTTTAACCCCAGTTTTTTTTTTTTTACTCCAGTTCTTTTACTCCAGTTCTTTTACTCCCGTTCTTTAACTCCAGTTCTTTAACTCCAGTTCTTTTACTCCAGTTCTTTAACTCTAGTTCTTTAACTCCAGGTTTTTTAATCCAGTTCTTTAATTTCAGTTCTTTAACCCCAGTTCTTTTATGCCAGTTCTTTAACTCCAGTTCTTTAACTCCAGTTCTTTAACTCCAGTTCTTTAACTCTAGTTCTTTAACTCCAGTTTTTTTTACTCCAGTTCTTTAATTTCAGTTCTTTAACCCTTTTTTTTACTCCAGTTCTTTAACTCCAGTTCTTTAACTCCAGTTCTTTTACTCCAGTTCTTTAACTGTAGTTCTTTAACTCCAGTTTTTTTACTCCAGTTTTTTAATTTCAGTTCTTTAACCCCAGTTTTTTTTTACTCCAGTTCTTTAACTCCAATTCTTTTACTCCAGTTCCTTAACTCTAGTTCTTTAACTCCAGATTTTTTAATCCAGTTCTTTAACCCCAGTTCTTTAACTCCAGTTCTTTAACTCCAGTTCTTTAACTCTAGTTCTTTAACGCCAGTTTTTTTTTACTCCAGTTCTTTAATTTCAGTTCTTTAACCCCAGTTTTTTTTTTTTACTCCAGTTCTTTTACTCCAGTTCTTTAACTCCCTCCTCCTCTACGGTGTTGAATCCATTGCGTTGGTTCTCGGTGTTCCACTCCTGCTTTTGTAAACTCCATACTCTGTTCATTCTAATAAAACTCCATAAACTGTGTTTGACTCTGGTGTCGTTCTGTCGATCACAAATGTTTTGTAAATATTATTTTTATTATTGTTTCCAAACTAAAGGATGGATTTGGGTCCTGATTGAAAAGTTACAAAAACTTTATTTCATTATTTCTGTTCGAAGACAGGACTAGATGATCCAGTCCCTTTGGACCAGTGTTGTCTGAGCTGATGGGGGTCTGTGTGGTGGGTTTGGGGGTCTTCAGTTGGTGCAGGGAACACAGGCTTCACTGGGGTCATCAGGTGGGCACCCTCCTTCAGGTGTGCCCCCCCGCCAAACTCTGGATCCCAGACAGGGTCTCTCCTCTTCATCCAGAGCCAGTGACTGGACTTGTGGCGCTCTGGACAGGCCGTCGGTGACCTGCCGCAGGGCTTGACCTCAGATTCCCAGGTCCTTTGGCAGTCTGGCTGTTGATCTGGCCACAAATCCTTTGCAGCCGACCTGGACCGCACAGACCTTTACTTTTCACCAGCGGCTAGCCCACAGTACTTGGTGCTCTTCTTTTCAAATGCTTCCTCTCCAGAATCTTCCCAGGGAACAGTGGACTCCACTAGGAGGGCAGCGTGAGCGCAGGAGGACCAAAGGACCGGCTCAGCTCTGAGGGCTGGTCCTGTGAGCTCACCAGGGAAGATGGTCCAGATCCACCACTGACCTCCAGTCTCATGCCCCCCCTCTGGCCACCTCCTCTCCTACCTCCTGTTGTCAAACTAGTGTTTATGGTCTGAATCTGGACATAAAACACAAGGATTCTGATCAAATATAAACAATGGAAATGAAGTGAAACAGGTGTTTGAGTTCAGAATGAAAAGAACAAGTGGACGATGAAAAAACTGTAAATAAAACTGTAAAACAACACAAAAACAATAGAAACTAAACAATGAAAAGAGAACAAGTGGATGTTTAAAAAAATGGAATAAGAAGTCCAACAAACAGGAAAAAACACAAACACACAATAAATAAATAAATAAATATATATATATATATATACACACACACACACACACACAATAAATAAATATACACACACACACAACCTCATCTAATTCCCTGAAAACTGGGGGGGGGGGGGGGCGCGCACAGATCCGGCTTATTTGTGTTCAGCCTCGTTCCGGTTCGGGTTTCGGTTCGGGTCAGTGTCGTGCAGACGCGCGGCCCGTTGCGGTGCGGGGTCGCGGGGCGGCGCGGTGCGGCCGGACGCGACGACCCGTGCCCGGCTGTACCCGGAACCAGTCCGACCGGAAACACCGAGTGAGGGCCAGCGGCGGCAGCAGCCGAGCACCGAGCACTACCGAGGGGCCAGCGGCAAACACACCGACCCGAGCACGGACACCCGCACCGCAAACCACACCGAACACCACGGACAGCGGTTCGGCGGCGGCGGGGCGGAGCGGGCGGCGGAGGGGCACCGGGACTCCGGATCCGGATCCAGACAATGGAGGCTTGGGGCCCGGGCAGCCCGTGGACAGCCGGGCCTTCCACGGTGTTTGTCCACGGATGAAGAACACGGACCCGCACACACGCAGCAGGGACCCCGCACACCCTCCACTCTCGCCCCCCGGAGCCCGCTGCCCCCCCCCGCCCGGGTTTTAGGCGATATTCGGTCCCGGACGACGAACGTTTCGAGGTAAGGACCAAAACAAAGCCTGGACGGGTTAGCTAGGCTAGGCTAGCTGTCAGGCTAACTGCTAACGGCTCCGCTAAGCGGCTAGCACGGCTAACGGAGCGGTCCTGTATCTGGAGCTCCGTACCCCGGTTTCCGGCACCGTAACGGCTCCGGTCTGGACCGGCGGTACTTGAATACGTGTGTGTGTGTGTGTGTGTGTGTGTGTGTGTGTGTGTGTGTGTGTGTGTCAGCTGTTAGCCGCTGAGGATGCTAACAGTGCCCGGTGATAACCTGTCCGACTTGCCCGGTCCTCCACCCGGTGCATCTCTTTTAGATCGTCCACCTGAAGGCACCGGAAGTCGGCGGAGACAGCGGACTGTTGAACCGCCAGCTGCGGACCGTCACGGAGCTCCAGAGCCCCGGATCAGCCGGTGAGAAGTAGACTCACACAGGGGTAGGACCTGGTGGACCAGGGTCTAAGGCAGGGGTCAGCAACCCTGGTCCTAGAGAGCCACTACCCTGCATGTTTTAGATGTTTCCCTCTTCAGCACACCTGCTTCAAATGATCAGCCTATCCTCCAGCTCTGCAGAAGCCTGAAAACGACCGTCAGGTCTAAGGTTTACCCAAATGTGCATCAAATTCACCTAAACATGAACAGAACAGGTGTCAGACCGAACCAGGTGTTCTAATAAAACCTTGGATCTGGTACTGAACCTGGTCCCATTGACCCAGGTCAGCTATTAGACAGTCTAATACTGGTATCAGTGAGTGTGTGTGTGTGTGTGTGTGTGTGTACAGTTTCCAGCTGTGCATATGCTGATCGTGCCACAGGTTGGTTGGTTGGTTTGTTTCAGTTTATTTCAGACACAAACATGAGACAAAACAGAGGAAAAACAAAACAAAAATAAAAAGTAATGGAAATTAAAAATGGAACGACTGTTTTGCCTGAAAGGAAAGAAGGGACTGCTTATCCAGTCCCCCCCCCCCGCATTCCAGTCCAACCCCCCCAAGTCCTACCCCTTGATTCCCTAACATGTAAAGATTGAACCAGAGGGGTTCCAGGATGGACCCCTGGGGGGACCCACAGGTCACCACCATTTGGTCAGACACACAGTTTCTGATTATAATGAAGTACTTCCTGTCCGGAAGGGAGGACTGGGACCATTTCAGGGCAGGACCACAGATTCCTACCCAGTCCGCTAACCTCTGGAACAGGATCACACAATGGATCCAGCAGGACTAGGACTGAGACTGGACCTGGATCCGTGTTCAGATCCAACAGGTTCTGGTGTATTGAAAGGTTCTGTTGTATTTACATGCACAGGTGTTAGTCTGTGACCTTTGACCCCTCACATGCACAGGTGTTAGTCTGTGACCTTTGAACCCTAGTCTGTGATCTTTGAACCCTCACATGCACAGGTGTTAGCCTGTGACCTTTGACCCCTCACATGCACAGGTGTTAGTCTGTGACCTTTGACCCCTCACATGCACAGGTGTTAGTCTGTGACCTTTGACCCCTCACAGGCACAGGTGTTAGTCTGTGACCTTTGAACCCTCACATGCACAGGTGTGTATGTGACCTTTGACCCCTCACATGCACAGGTGTTAGCCTGTGACCTTTGACCCCTCACATGCACAGGTGTGTATGTGACCTTTGACCCCTCACATGCACAGGTGTTAGTCTGTGACCTTTGACCCCTCACATGCACAGGTGTGTATGTGACCTTTGACCCCTCACATGCACAGGTGTTAGTCTGTGACCTTTGAACCCTCACATGCACAGGTGTGTATGTGACCTTTGACCCCTCACATGCACAGGTGTTAGTCTGTGACCTTTGACCCCTCACATGCACAGGTGTTAGTCTGTGACCTTTGAACCCTCACATGCACAGGTGTGTATGTGACCTTTGACCCTTCACATGCACAGGTGTTAGTCTGTGACCTTTGAACCCTCACATGCACAGGTGTGTATGTGACCTTTGACCCTTCACATGCACAGGTGTTAGTCTGTGACCTTTGAACCCTCACATGCACAGGTGTGTATGTGACCTTTGACCCCTCACATGCACAGGTGTTAGTCTGTGACCTTTGAACCCTCACATGCACAGGTGTGTATGTGACCTTTGACCCTTCACATGCACAGGTGTTAGTCTGTGACCTTTGAACCCTCACATGCACAGGTGTGTATGTGACCTTTGACCCCTCACATGCACAGGTGTTAGTATTGATGTGTTGCTTGGCTGTGATAGTCAAGTAATCAGAGTACAGCTCAAAATTGTACTTTGATTCAGATTAATTTAGTGATACCAATCAATTAATACTGAATCAAATTGATATTGAGTCAAATAGATTAATCGGTTCAGAACCTTGTGAATTGAAACCGAATGGAGTCAGTCGGCCATGATGCCCCGGCATAAAACAGCTGATCTGAGTGGGAACTGAGTGTGAAGCAGCAAAGCACCAAGCCATTTCCCAGATCTATAGAACCTAAACAGAACCTAAACTAGACCTATAGTCTCTAAACAGGACTTTTAGAACCTAAGCAGGACCTATAGAACCTAAACAGAACCTATAGAACCTAAACAGAACCTAAACTGTGTTACACTGTGTGTAAGTGTATAAGTGTGTGGGCATGTGTGTGTGTGTGTGTGCGTGTGCGTGTGTGTGTGTGTGTGTGTGTGTGCGTGTCTAGTATGGAGGGTGGGAGGGAGGGGTTTTCTTTGTAATTGTTATTCTGTTTTTATTGTGTAATTGTTTTTAATTCTGTAAAGCACTTTGTGTTGCATCTGTGCATGAAAAGCGCTTTATAAATAAAGATTGATTGATTGATTGATAAACTAGACCTATAGTCTCTAAACAGGACTTTTAGAACCTAAACAGGACCTATAGAACCTAAACAGAACCTATAGAACCTAAACAGAACCTAAACTAGACCTAGAGTCTCTAAACAGGATCTATAGAACCTAAACAGAACCTACAGAACCTAAACTGGACCTATAGAACCTAAACAGAACCTATAGAACCTAAACTAGACCTAGAGTCTCTAAACAGGATCTATAGAACCTAAACAGAACCTAGAGAACCTAAACTGGACCTATAGAACCTAAAAAGAACCTAGAGAACCTAAACAGAACCTAGAGAACCTAAACAGAACCTAGAGAACCTATATAATTTGATCAAGATCTATAGAACCTAAACAGAACCTATAAAACCTAAACAGAACCTATAGAACCTAAACAGAACCTAGAGAACCTAAACTGAACCTATAGAACCTAAACAGAACCTATAGAGTGTAAACTGGACCTATAGAACCTGAACTGGACCTATATAATTTAAACAGAATCTATAGAACATAAACAGAACCTATAGAGTCCAAACTGGACCTATAGAACATAAACAGAACCTATAGAACTAAACAGGACCTATAGAACCTAAACAGAACCTATAGAACCTAAACAGAACCTATAGAGTCTAAACAGGCCCTATAGAACCTAAACAGAACCTATAGAGTCTAAACAGGCCCTATAGAACCTAAACAGAACCTATAGAACTTAAACTGGACCTATAGAACCTAAACTGGACCTATAGAACTTAAATTGGACCTATAGAACCAAAAAGGACCAGGTTTTTCCTGAACCCAGTTTTGTTTATGCAGTCACAGAATCTCCTTACACTCTTCTTTTTTTCTCTTTTTTTTTTTTTCATCAGGCTTCCTGGCAGAACTCCATGAACGGACAGACGGACGACGAAGCACTAAAAGAAGACACTCCAGTGGATGGGACTGCTGATCTGATCTGACAGAAATAAGCAGCTGATGGTTATGGAACACTTCGCAGAAACACTACAGACTGAATACTGTCTGTTTATGAGCCGCTGTAGAACAGACCACACATGCACTTGAAGCCTCTGACACTAAATACAAGAATTAATGATACATTTATATGAGGAAATTAAGCTTTTCCTTGATTCGAGCGGCCGGTTTGGAGTTGAACCCGCAGCAGGATCACTTGTGCAGATCAAACCTCATTAGTTTGATAAGGGGTGACCACTACAGCGCACGCTTAGTACACAGAGAAGTGGTGGCCCCAGGACACTGCCAGAGCGTTAGTGGGAGATGTTCCAGTTCAGTAAGTACCCCATGGACATTCTAGAGATGCTAAGTGGCCACCAAGCCCATCAGTTCAAAGGTCTGGGACTAGAACGGCAGCTGAGCCACCAGCAGCAGGTGCAGCTGCAGCACCAGCAGCAGCTTCAGCAGCAGCACCAGCCCGCCGCCGACTCGTCTGGGAGCCTTCTGTCTGGCCTGGGCCTCGGATCCCTCCAAAGCTCTCGCAGTAATGCCTTTGCGGATTCCTCATCTTTATTCGCCAAAATGAGCGCCCCTCCCCCTTCCATCTCCCATCAGAGCCAGTCGTCGTCGTCCTCCCACAGCTCCAGGAAGTCCAGTAAGATGAGCAGCGGCACCAGCAGTAGCAGCGGGAGCTCGTCATCTGGGTACCCCCAGTTCCTGCGGCCTTTTCACCCTGCCGAGGCAGCACTGGCTCAGGAGCAGCTCCACTCCGGCATGGGACGTTTCGACTTCGGGGGCAGCGGCAGCGGAGGAAGCGCAGGAGTCATCGGGGGCGTGGTCACCCCTGCTCCCCCGCCTCCCCCGCTGCACCCTGGCCTGTCTGTCCCCCAGCCCTCCCCTGGCCACTCTTCGTCATCGCCGTCTCCTTCCACATCTGTCTCGGCTTCCAACAACCACTCCGGCAGCACCGCTGTCCCCCTGGTGGGCCAGTCTGACCCTCGCAGCCTCCACCAGCAGTTCAGCTGCATGCTGGCTGCCAACCAGTACTTCCTCTCTGGAGTCCCCACCAACAGCAGCCTGGAGCAGTTCCTGGTCCAGCAGGGCACGCACAACCACCTGGGCCTGGGACTAGGCCAAGGGGCCACGGATTCCAACTCGGCGCTTGCTCCACCCCCTGCCCTCCACTCCTCACACAGCCACACGGCCCCACAGCCTCAGCAGCAGCAGCAGCAGCTGACCCCCCATGCCTTATCGCATCCACACAGTCACACTCACCACCCGCACCCTCTCCACCCTGCCCCCCAGCCCGCTCCGCTTACCGGCTTTGACTTCCAAGGCATTCCGGTCCTTTCCTCTAACCAGATTGCGTCACTTATGCAGCAAGAGGCGGGGCTGCCACTCCCACTGCCCCTCCACCTCTCCCTCTCCAAGGAGGATGCCACAAAGTCCGGAGATACCTCATCCACTTCTGTTTCAAGTGGAGGAAGCAGGAGAAAGAAGGCGATGGCGGGCTACCTGCCGCAGAGGAAAACAGACAGTAGCAGCCACAGCAGCAGCACCGTTAGCACCTGCCACAACAGCAGCTCCAGCAGCCACAGTCAGAGCTCCTCCTCAGGCCTGGTGGGGGGAGCGTCCGGGGGGGTCGGCATCAGCGGCATTGGAAGTGAACCGCAGCATTCCTCGCTCCTCTCATCATCCTCACAACAGTCGTCCTCCACAGTGTCATCCACTTCATCTGCCCCTCCCTCCTCTAACTCCACCCCTGTTCTCGTAGCCAATGGTAACCAACAGCTGTCCAAACCTCAAGAAAGCCACAGTAACACCTCCTCCGGCCAGCCCGAACCAGAACCCCTTTACCACTGTGGTGAGTGTGGTAAAACCTTCACCCACCTCTCCAGCTTGCGAAGGCATCTCCGCAGCCACGGTTTGACGCCCGAGAGCCAAAGCAGAAAGTCCGACTGTAACTCGCCCAGCCCAGAGAGGATCTTCTGCTGTGGGGAGTGTGGAAAGAGATTTAAGAAAAGGGGTCACCTCATTCAGCATAGCGTCACTCACTCTGAAAACCGGCCCTTCGTCTGCAGCATCTGCCAGAAGTCTTTCAATCGCCGAGAGTCACTTACGAGGCACGAGAAAATCCACGATGAGAAGCCTTTTCGGTGTCCCGCTTGTGGTCGTTGTTTCCGTGAGAGCACCTCCCTTCTGAACCACGCTGCTTCAGGTGCCTGCGGAAAACCTCCACGGACCTCGAAAAACAGGACAAGCACAGGGGGTAGTGGAACGTCCACGGCAAGTGGCAGTAAAATGGGAGGAACCGGAGGCAGAGTCGGAATCTCAAGTGATGGCGCAGGAATGGCCAACAACAAGTATGCCACAGATTACTCCAGAAACCGTTACCAGAACCAGTCATCGTACAACAGCGGCGTAGAGGACTACAGACGATCTTCATCATCGTCTCTGTTCTCAGACGGGGCGTTAGGAAGTGAAATGTCCAACCAAACTCTACGTAAAGCCCCCTTAGCCCCCACCCTTCACCCCCACCCCCAGAATCAGCAACATCATCACCACCAACAACAACCAACGCAGCAGCCACAACCACACCTCCCTCTCTCCTCCCTATTGGATGATTCAGAGGATGAGGTCACCAGCAGTGCCATGTCAGCGATTGCCGCTGCAGCCGCTGCCTCTTGTGATATAACCACAGAGGGCAGGGAAGGAGAGAGAAGGGATATCATCGGGGGACTGCTGGGGGGGCTCGGTTTCGGTAACATGGGTGGGCCGTCTTCCACTTCCAGCCTCAACGGTTCCACGATACCTTTGACCCACCCGAGCCAGCCCCACGCCAAGCAGAGGAGGCCGAGGAAGCCCAGAGAGAAGAGGGACCCCAACACCATCGTCAGGAGGAGGAGGAGCCCTGCGCCTCCAGGTGACGGTTCAGAGAGGCCCTACGGGTGTCAGATCTGTGGCAAACGCTTCAGAAGAGCCGAGACCCTGCGTCGCCACAACCGGGTCCACACCGGGGAGAAGCCTCACGGTTGTGACGTCTGTGGAAAGATGTTCCGTGAGCCTTTCCACCTCACCAAACATCTGACTGTGCACTCTGGTCAGAAGAACTACAAGTGCAACCTGTGTGGAAAGCTGTTTGCTTACGCACAGAGTCTGGTGAGGCACGGGAAGCTGCACAGAAAAGGGGAGATTGACAACCAGGGGCGGAGAGTAAAAGGCGCCGCCGCCGCCATCAGTCAAGTCACCAACTCTGGAAACTCTGACTACTTTTCATCTTGCTCCCAAGGAGAGAAATCCCCCACCCATGGCACCCCTTCTCAGAGGCTTTATACCTGCACAGTGTGCTGGAAATCCTTCCGACACTATTTCCACCTGACAGCGCATCAACAAACTGTCCACGGTGGTGGCGTCGGGCTAGAGAAATCTTTTCGTTGTGAAGTGTGCGGTAAAGCCTTCGCCTACTCCAACAGCTTAGTGCGGCACAAGCTATCCCAGCACGGCATCGATCGCAACGGTCAGCGGGTCAACCAGTCCCAATCCTCTGGATACTCACCCCTCTTCTATGACTCTGGATCAGGGTCCAACTACACCGGGTCATCTCATATGCAACAAGGGGCCTCCACTCCACAACAACAACAACAACAACAACAGCAGCAGCAGCAACAACAACCACAACTGCAGCACCCTTTTCACTACCGCGCCAAAAACTGCCAAAAGCGGCATGGACAAACGAGAAAACACCGGAAGAAAAAACGAGTTGTGATCCACAGTATCATGAGGGACGGGAAGCTGGTGGGGGTCCCACTCAGTAAAGACACCCGCAAGAAGCTGATGATCCTGAGGAGGAAGAGGGGCAAACTCCAGGCTCAGATCAACAGGAAAAAGCTCCTCGCCCAGCTGAGGAAAAAGGGCTGCGTGATGAAGGTGAAGTCCTGGAGCGGCGGCGCTGTCAGAGTCAGTGGTCTCACCTCCTTGGACATCCCCATCAAGCGCTTCCCGTGTCCCATCTGTCCCAGCGCCACCTACTCAAAGCAGGGCTTCCTCCTGGTCCATCATGCCATCAGGCACCCGCCCAGAAACTCAGGCCGCTACGCCCGACTGCGCTGCCAGGTGTGTGGCAGACGCACCAGCTCCTTACACAAAGCCTTGAAACACCGGGGCCAGCACCTGAAGGCGGCAGCGTTCCAGTGCCACAAATGCAGACACCGCTTCTGGAACGCCCGCCTCCTTTCCCGCCATAAGGTCTCGTGTCGGGGAACGTCCACGGTCAGCGGGGCCATGGCCTGGGGACTGATGAAGATCAAATCTGACCACTCGGATAGCGACCATTCTCCGGTCCAGCTGTCCGTCCCACATCTGGTCCAGCCGGAGAGGTCCACGGTCCTGACTGAGTTCAGTCAGTAAAAACACTTTTTTAGACTAGATGGGTTTGATGTTTATTTTTGGTAAATAATCCAAGAGCAAGTGACAGCTCGCAAGTTTTTAACCAAGGATGAGGTGGGAGAAGGGGAGGTTTTAGTGTACCTACTGTCAGATCACCACCACCCCCCACAGCGGTGGTCACTGACTCGGTAACCTGGACTCTAACTGACCTGTAATCAGAACCGGTCCAAACCTTCCCTCTAGACCTCCACAGAATCCAGTAGCATCTGTCAGAACCAGGCGGGTCTGGTCTGGTGTCCCTTCAGCAGTATTCGGTGGTGAACAGGGATCGGTTCCTAACGGGGGTCGGTTCCTCACATAGAGCTTCGGTACCTTTAGTACCACTTTATTTTTTCACAGTCTTCAGTCTTGGTCTGTGTTCTTGTTTTTTCCCTCCTTCCTCCTGTCGTTCCGTCGGTGTCTCCGCCCACAGGCCTCGTAGACGACATCACTGCAGCGAAGGGCTGATGTGTCGGCCTGTCATTGGCTGGAACGGAGGTGGGGTGGGGGGGGGGTGACCTTGTTTTGAACGTACACTACTACAGTCATTTTATAAGAAAGCACGACTCTAACTGTTGACGTGTTCCAGACGCTAACGTGCTCTGGACACTAACGTGTTTTGGACGCTAACGGACAGAACCGCAGTGTGCTGTTCAACTGCTCCTCTATTTTATTATATATGGATGATTTGCTGTTTTTTACTCCAAGTATCTTTTTTTTTTTGTCATTGTTGGTCTTGTTTGGGCGGGAGGGAACAAGTCGGGGACGATGTTTGTAAAACAGCGGGATGACTAAATGTAATCGATGTGCTATTGGCCTCCTCTACCTTTACCTTTGACGCCACAGTTTTGTAACCGACGTGTGTACACATAGTTTATCCCTTAGGTCCTGTCCACGTGTTTTTTCTGTTTTCTGTCGAACTAAAACATGTAATATTATTATTATTATTATTACTAAAGTACTATCCTTTTTCTTTGCCTAAAAGTGAGTTGTTGAAAACCCTCAAATAAAAAAAAAAAAAACTGAAATGAGTTGATTTGACCTGAATATTCATGTGTAAATTAAACGTTCCTGTTAATGGATGGAAATGTGTTGAAAGCGGTGCATTCAGGTACCGTCGGTAAATGTTGAAACCAGACTCCAAATGGAACAAAGTCCTAAATGTCACCGTTTTTTGATCAGGTGAGTTTGTCCAAAACACAAAATAACACACACACGCACTAGAAGAGCGCCACCACTGGTCACATGGTGCATGTGCATGGGAACCACAGGAGTGTGCTGGTGTTAAATGTGTTGAAGGTGTTGAAAGTGTTAAAGGTGTTGAAAGTGTTAAAGGTGTCTAAAGTGTTAAAGGGGTTGAAAGTGTTAAAGGTGATGAAGGTGTTAAGTGTTAAAGGTGTTGAAAGTGTTAAAGGGGTTGAAAGTGTTAAAGGTGTTGAAAGTGTTAAAGGTGTTGAAAGTGTTAAAGGTGCTGAAGGTCGACGTTTGGGTCTTTAAGGGTTAAAGGTGGACGTTTGTGTGCTTGAACACACCACCACTAAAGTGAGTGTGTGCACTTGAACACACCACCACTAGATGGAGCCAACACAATGAAGATGCATTTGAGGAGGATAGGTCAAAACAGGACTGAACATCCACCCACACAATGGGGGAATCCGTTTGTCCCACTGTCCCTGAACAGACGCCCAGTTCAAGTCATTCAATACCACCACAGTAGTGTCATCAGAGAACCAGCACTCAAACACATCACAAACAGCACTCAAATGCATCACAGACAGCTGTTCTGTTCTATTCTACACATCATTATTTAGAGAACAACGATAATAATAATCATAGACATCATTAATTATCCTCAATCAGGTCATTGATCTAAACTATAAAGACAGAATCACATCAGATACATTTAAAATTAATGTTCATTTATTAAGACATGTATATATATGTATAGTGTCAGTTTATATCTAATACCATCAGATGTGTGTTATTATTATTATTATTAAGTCACTTGTTTCTTTTATTTCAGAAATTGTTACAGTTGATATTTAAGTCACTGTCAGTTTGAGTGAATTCAGTAAAAGATGAAGTTGAGGAGGATAGTGAGTTCAGTGTGTTTCCTCTGATCACAGATCTTATTATTGTTTATTCTTTCTTATTGTTTATTTTTTAATTGTTTATTCTTTCTTATTGTTTATTATTTTTTATTGTTTATTCTTTCTTATTGTTTATTTTTTAATTGTTTATTCTTTCTTATTGTTTATTATTTTTATTGTTTATTCTTTCTTACTGTTTATTTTTTCCTCTGGAACAGAAGTCCTTCTCAGTGTTTAAATGTCTGATGCCTTTAATTGTTGTTTGTTTTGTTTTGTTTGTTCACATTTACTCCTATCGTTGTTGTTGTTGTTGTTGTTTACTGATGAAGTCGTCCATGCAGTGACTCTGAGGTGAAACACTAATCCCCGCCCCCCCGTCCCCCCTCTCCTGACTGGCCCGTCACGCGGCAGTAGCATGGGGAAACCTGTGGGCGGAGACTATGACCTATTTTTGTCCAATAGGAAGCCTGCAGAGGGCGCGAGTGACCTAATTTCAGCCAATGGCGCGGCGGCAGAGTGCCGGGAGGCAGCCGTGTCCGCGTGCCGGAGACATGTGCGCGTGGGCCGGTGTGAAGACACGGAGGAGTCACAGTCCCAGACAGACCCGGACCCACCGGAGGTCCGGACCTGGACGTCCTCAGGTCCGGGACGTGCTGAACTACGTGCTTTACGTCATAACTCCGGTTCACAGATGTGATTGGTGCTCAGTTAATGATCAGTGTCACGGCGGACGTTCGATGAATCGGTTTGTTCAGATTGGTTGATCAGCTCCAGCTGCAGGACGTACGCGTGTTTCCGCTATTTCTGCGCATGTTGGGGTTCAACTGACAGCGTGAGAAGAACAGAGGGGCGTGGTGCGTTCACGGGCCATCCAGGAAGGAAGGCTGCTGGGGGGGGGGGGGGGGGGGGGGTGGTCTCGTCCTGCCGGCCTCAGCCAGTGGCTGACAGTAAAGGGAGGGGCTTCGGTTTATGTAGATGAGTGATGCGTTCAGGGTCCACCAGAGAACCAGTAAAACAGAACAAACCAATGAGCCCTTTGGGGTCCAGGTTCTGAAGGCACCGCCATGGGGACGGGTGATGACGTCACACACGGCAGTAATGAGGCATTTAAGTGATTCTGACCCCCCCCCCCCCCCCCCCCCCCAAAAAAAAAAAAGTGATTCTGACCCAACAGTTGAATTCATATCAAACAGGTCACATGGTCCCTTAAATTACAGGGGTTTTTAAGTCATTATTTTAGTGTGTTGACCACAGAAATGTGAGTCCAAGGAGGAGGTTCTGGTTCTGCCTCAGGTTCTTCTGGTTCTGCTGGTTCTGGTTCTGTTGCTGGTTCTGGTTCTGCCTCCGGTTTTGGTTCTGCCTCAGGTTCTGCTGGTTCTAGTTCTGCCGGTTCTGCTGGTTTTGATCCTCCTGGAACCCTCTCGTCTGTCCGGGTCGGAGCTCACATCAACGAGCTTTCACGCGGACCCTGAAGGCGCGCGGCGCGTGTCTGGACAGGGGGCGGTACCGAGTAGCGGCAGGGGCGGGGTCACAGTATGCAAACGAGTCCCGCCCCCAAGCGCCTTTCCCCGTGAGCGGTGACGTGTACGGTGACGTCGGCGGCGCGGCCCGTGTTGGTTCCAGCTGACCGGGGAGAGAGCGACGGGGACGGGAGGGAGGAGGAGCGACCGACCGACGGACCGACGGACCGACCGTGCACGGCTCACAGCCCGGGACACGCAGCCGCCTCTGGGTCTGCATCTGCTCTGTTCGCTCCTTCGGATCCGGATCCGCTCATCTGTTCCGCGGCCCGGTTCCGCTCCGGTTCATGGGACTCCATCCGTCCGTGTCTCCTGGCTTTTCCGCTCCGGACCGGACCGGACCGTGAGGCTGAGGATCTGGGTGCGGGGGTTCGGTTCGAGGCGCTCCGGTGACGGCGGCGGTTGGACCGGAGGATGGTGTCCGCGGTGCGCTTTCGGACGTAAAGCCGCTCCGGGTGTCACGGGTCCGGGTGGTGTCTTCATGGGACCGGCGGGAGCGCGCGCTGTCAGCTGGAGCTCTAGTGCGTGAACGTCACCTGTGCGCGCGCCTGTCAATTACCCCTGATTGGATTCTTTGGGTCTGGAAGTTCGGGTGCGCGGGCCCCGGCCGCCTGCCCCCTCCCCCCCGTCCTCACCTCCTCCCCCCCGTCCTCACCTCCTCCTCTGGAAGTCATGTCCAGGCCTCTCACTCAGCTCCTGCCGCCACCGGACCTCCCCCCCGGAGCCGCCAGCCCACAGTTCGGACCCGGTAACCCGACCGGAAGTGGCCCCCAGGGCGGTCACATGACCTCCATGACCAGCCTCAAGTCCCTCCTCCAGCTGCCAATCAAAGCCGACCAGAGGCCCGCCAAGGACTGCTGCGAGATGAAAGGTGAGGGGGGTGAGGAGGGTGCGTGTGTGTGTGTGTGGGGGGGGGGGTGAGGAGGGTGTGTGTGTGTGTGTGTGTGTGTGTGTGTGGGGGGGGGGGGTGAGGAGGGTGTGTGTGTGTGTGTGTGTGTGTGTGTGGGGGGGGGGGGGGGGTGAGGAGGGTGCGTGTGTGTGTGTGGGGGGGGGGGGGTGAGGAGGGTGTGTGTGTGTGTGTGTGTGTGTGTGGGGGGGGGGGGGGGTGAGGAGGGTGTGTGTGTGTGTGTGGGGGGGGGGTGAGGAGTGTGTGTGTGTGTGTGTGGGGGGGGGGGGGTTAAAATGATACACAACAGGGTATTTAAAATAAATACAGAAAAAAAACCTGAAATAAAAGGAATAAAAGAACATGAAGGAGATGGAGTACTAATACTTAAAAAGTACACAGACCATGTACTATATATGTACATGAAATACAGTACTCAGGCTGTGTATTCTATGATAATCAGTACTCAGACTGTGTATTCTATGTGAAAAATAGTATTAACACTTTGTATTCTATGTGGTAAACAATATTCAGGCTGTGTATTCTATGATAAACAGTACAAAGACTGTGTATTCTATGATAGACAGTACTCAGACTGTATATTCTATGTGATAAATAGTACTCAGACTTTCTATTCTATGATAAACATTACTCGGACTGTGTATTCTGTGATAAACAGTACTCAGGCTGTGTATTCTTTGATAAACAGTACTCGGACTGTGTATTCTGTGATAAAATGTACTCAGACTGTGTAGTCCTTGATAAACAGTACTCAGACTGTTTATTCAATGTGATGAACAGTACTCAGACTGTTTATTCTATGTGATAAACAGTACTTAGACTGTGTATTCTATGTGATGAACAGTACTCAGACTGTTTATTCTATGTGATAAACAGTACTCAGACTGTGTATTCTATGTGATAAACAGTACTCAGGCTGTGTATTCTATGATAAAAAAAGTACTCAGACTGCGTATTCTATGGGATAAACAGTACTCAGACTGTGTATTCTATGTGATGAACAGTACTCAGACTGTTTATTCTATGTGATGAACAGTACTCAGACTGTGTATTCTATGTGATGAACAGTACTCAGACTGTTTATTCTATGTGATAAACAGTACTCAGACTGTGTATTCTATGTGATGAACAGTACTCAGACTGTTTATTCTATGTGATAAACAGTACTCAGACTGTGTATTCTATGTGATGAACAGTACTCAGACTGTTTATTCTATGTGATAAACAGTACTCAGACTGTGTATTCTATGTGATAAACAGTACTCAGGCTGTGTATTCTATGATAAAAAAAGTACTCAGACTGCATATTCTATGTGATAAACAGTACTCAGACTGTGTATTCTTTGTGATCAACAGTACTCAGACTGTGTATTCTATGTGATGAACAGTACTCAGACTGTTTATTCTATGTGATGAACAGTACTCAGACTGTGTATTCTATGTGATAAACAGTACTCAGGCTGTGTATTCTATGATAAAAAAAGTACTCAGACTGCATATTCTATGTGATAAACAGTACTCAGACTGTGTATTCTTTGTGATCAACAGTACTCAGACTGTGTATTCTATGTGATGAACAGTACTCAGACTGTGTATTCTATGTGATAAACAGTACTCACACTGTGTATTCAATGATAAATAGTACTCAGACTGTGTAATCTGTGATAAACAGTACTCAGACTGTGTATTCTATGTGACAAACAGTACTCAGACTGTGTATTCTATATGATAAACAGTACTCGGACTGTCTAATCTGTGATCAACAGTACGCAGACTGTGTATTCTGTGATAAACAGTACTCAGACTGTGTATTCCATATGATAAACAGTACTCAGACTGTGTATTCTGTGATAAACAGTACTCAGACTGTGTATTACATATGATAAACAGTACTCGGACTGTCTAATCTGTGATCAACAGTACTCAGACTGTGTATTCTGTGATAAACAGTACTCAGACTGTGTATTCTATGTGATAAACAGTACTCAGACTGTGTATTCTGTGATAAACAGTACTCAGACTGTGTATTATATATGATAAACAGTACTTGGACTGTCTAATCTGTGATAAACAGTACTCATACTGTTTATTCTGTGATAAACAGTTCTCAGACTGTGTATTCTATATGATAAACAGTACTCGGACTGTCTAATCTGTGATAAACAGTACTCATACTTTTTTTTCTGTGATAAACAGTACTCAGACTGTGTATTCTGTGATAAACAGTACTCAGACTGTGTATTCTGTGTGACAAACAGTACGCAGACTGTGTGCTCTATGTGATTAACAGTACTCAGACGATGTAGTCTATATGATAAAAATACTCAGACTGTGTGTTCTATGTGATAAACAGTACTCAGACTATGTATTCTATATGATAAAAGTACTCAGACTGTGTATTCTATATGATAAAAGTACTCAGACTGTGTATTCTGTGTAATAAAAACTATTCAGACTTTGTATTCTATGATAAACAGTACTCAGACTGTGTATTCTGTGATAAACAGTACTCAGACTGTGTATTCTATGTGATGAACAGTACTCAGACTGTGTATTCTATATGATAAAAGTACTCAGACTGTGTATTCTATATGATTAAAGTACTCAGACTGTATATTCTGTGATAAACAGTACTCAGACTGTGTGCTCTATGTGATTAACAGTACTCAGACTATGTAGTCTATATGATAAAAGTACTCAGACTGTGTATTCTGTGTGATAAAAAGTATTCAGACTTTGTATTCTATGATAAACAGTACTCAGACTGTGTATTCTGTGATAAACAGTACTCAGACTGTGTATTCTATGTGATGAATAGTACTCAGACTGTGTATTCTATATGATTAAAGTACTCAGACTGTATATTCTGTGATAAACAGTACTCAGACTGTGTATTCTATGTGATAAACAGTACTAAGACTGTGTATTCTATATGATAAACAGTACTCGGACTGTCTAATCTTTGATCAACAGTACTCAGACTGTTTATTCTATGATAAACAGTACTCAGACTGTGTATTCTGTGACAAACAGTACTCAGACTGTGTATTCTGTGATAAACAGTACTAAGACTGTATTCCGTGTGATAAAAAGTACTCAGACTTTGTATTCTATGTGATAAACAGTACTCAGACTGTGTATTCTGTGATAAACAGAAGTCAGACTGTGTATTCTATGTGATAAACAGTACTCAGACTTTGTATTCTGTGACAAACAGTACTCAGACTCTGTATTCTATGTGATAAACAGTACTCAGACTGTGTATTCTATATGATTAAAGAACTCAGACTGTGTATTCAATGATAAACAATACTCAGACTGTGTATTCTGTATGATAAACAGTACTCAGACTGTGTATTCTATGATAAACAGTACTCAGGCTGTGTATTCTATGATAAACAGTACTCAGGCTGTGTATTCTGTGATAAACAGTACTCAGACTGTGTATTCTATTTGATAAACAGTACTCAGACTGTTTATTCTATGTGATGAACAGTACTCAGACTGTGTATTCTATGTGATAAACAGTACTCAGACTGTTTATTCTATGTGATGAACAGTACTCAGACTGTGTATTCTATGTGATAAACAGTACTCAGACTTTGTATTCTATGTGATAAAAGTACTCAGACTGTTTATTCTGTGATAAAAAGTACTCAGACTGTGTATTCTATATGATAAACAGTACTCGGACGGTCTAATCTGTGATCAACAGTACTCCGACTGTGTATTCTATGTGATGAACAGTACTCAGACTGTTTATTCTATGTGATGAACAGTACTCAGACTGTGTATTCTATGTGATAAACAGTACTCAGACTTTGTATTCTATGTGATAAAAGTACTCAGACTGTTTATTCTGTGATAAAAAGTACTCAGACTGTGTATTCTATATGATAAACAGTACTCGGACGGTCTAATCTGTGATCAACAGTACTCAGACTGTTTATTCTGTGATAAACAGTACTCAGACTGTGTATTCAATGATAAACAGTACTCATACTGTGTATTCTGTGATAAACAGTACTCAGACTGTGTATTCTATATGATAAACAGCACTCGGACTGTCTAATCTGTGATAAAAAGTACTCAGACTGTTTATTCTGTGATAAACAATACTCAGACTGTGTATTCAATGATAAACAGTACTCAGACTGTGTGTTCTTTGATAAACAGTACTCAGACTGTGTAGTCTGTGATAAACAGTACTCAGACTGTGTATTCAATGATAAACAGTACTCAGACTGTGTGTTCTTTGATAAACAGTACTCAGACTGTGTAGTCTGTGATAAACAGTACTCAGACTGTGTAATCTACATGATAAACAGTACTCAGACTGTGTATTATGTGATCAACAGTACTCAGACTGTGTATTCTGTGTGACAAACAGTACAAAGACTGTGTATTCTGTGATAAACAGTACTCAGACTGTGTTTTCTATATGATAAAAATACTCAGAATGTGTATTCTGTGTGATAAACAGTACTCAGGCTTTGTATTCTATGATAAAAAGTACTCTAACTGTGTATTCTATGGGATAAACAGTACTCAGACTGTGTATTCTATGATAAACAGTAGTCAGACTGTGTATTCTATGTGATAAACAGTACTCAGACTGTGTGTTCTTTGTGATAAACAGTACTCAGACTGTGTATTCTATGATAAACAGTACTCAAGCTGTGTATTCTGTGATAAACAGTACTCAGACTGTGTATTCTATGTGATAAACAGTACTCAGACTGTTTATTCTATGTGATGAACAGTACTCAGACTGTGTATTCTATGTGATGAACAGTACTCAGACTGTGTGTTCTTTGTGATAAACAGTACTCAGACTGTGTATTCTATGTGATGAACAGTAGTCAGACTGTGTATTCTATGTGATAAACAGTACTCAGACTGTGTATCCTATATGATAAATGGTACTCGGACTGTCTAATCTGTGATCAACAGTACTCAGACTGTTTATTCTGTGATAAACAGTACTCAGACTGTGTATTCAATGATAAACAGTACTCAGACTGTGTATTCTGTGATAAACAGTACTCAGACTGTGTATTCTGTGATAAACAGTACTAAGACTGTATTCTATGTGATAAACAGTACTCAGACTGTGTATTCTATGTGATAAAAGTACTCAGACTGTTTATTCTGTGATAAAAAGTACTCAGACTGTGTATTCTATATGATAAACAGTACTCGGACGGTCTAATCTGTGATCAACAGTACTCAGACTGTTTATTCTGTGATAAACAGTACTCAGACTGTGTATTCAATGATAAACAGTACTCAGACTGTGTATTCTATATGATAAACAGTACTCGGACGGTCTAATCTGTGATCAACAGTACTCAGACTGTTTATTCTGTGATAAATAGTACTCAGACTGTGTATTCAATGATAAACAGTACTCAGACTGTGTATTCTGTGATAAACAGTACTCAGACTGTGTATTCTATATGATAAACAGCACTCGGACTGTCTAATCTGTGATAAAAACTACTCAGACTGTTTATTCTGTGATAAACAATACTCAGATTGTGTATTCAATGATAAACAGTACTCAGACTGTGTGTTCTGTGATAAACAGTACTCAGACTGTGTAGTCTGTGATAAACAGTACTCAGACTGTGTATTCTATATGATAAACAGTACTCAGACTGTGTATTCTGTGATCAACAGTACTCCGACTGTGTATTCTATGTGATGAACAGTACTCAGACTGTTTATTCTATGTGATGAACAGTACTCAGACTGTGTATTCTATGTGATAAACAGTACTCAGACTTTGTATTCTATGTGATAAAAGTACTCAGACTGTTTATTCTGTGATAAAAAGTACTCAGACTGTGTATTCTATATGATAAACAGTACTCGGACGGTCTAATCTGTGATCAACAGTACTCAGACTGTTTATTCTGTGATAAACAGTACTCAGACTGTGTATTCAATGATAAACAGTACTCATACTGTGTATTCTGTGATAAACAGTACTCAGACTGTGTATTCTATATGATAAACAGCACTCGGACTGTGTATTCTGTGATAAAAAGTACTCAGACTGTGTATTCTATATGATAAACAGTACTCGGACGGTCTAATCTGTGATAAACAATACTCAGACTGTGTATTCAATGATAAACAGTACTCAGACTGTGTGTTCTTTGATAAACAGTACTCAGACTGTGTAGTCTGTGATAAACAGTACTCAAACTGTGTATTCTATATGATAAACAGTACTCAGACTGTGTATTATGTGATCAACAGTACTCAGACTGTGTATTCTGTGTGACAAACAGTACAAAGACTGTGTATTCTTTGATAAACAGTACTCAGACTGTGTTTTCTATATGATAAAAATACTCAGACTGTGTATTCTGTGTGATAAACAGTACTCAGACTTTGTATTCTATGTGATAAACAGTACTCAGACCTTGTGTTCTATGTGATAAACAGTACTCAGGCTTTGTATTCTATGATAAAAAGTACTCTAACTGTGTATTCTATGGGATAAACAGTACTCAGACTGTGTATTCTATGATAAACAGTAGTCAGACTGTGTATTCTATGTGATAAACAGTACTCAGACTGTGTGTTCTTTGTGATAAACAGTACTCAGACTGTGTATTCTATGATAAACATTACTCAAGCTGTGTATTCTGTGATAAACAGTACTCAGACTGTGTATTCTATGTGATAAACAGTACTCAGACTGTTTATTCTATGTGATGAACAGTACTCAGACTGTTTATTCTATGTGATGAACAGTACTCAGACTGTGTATTCTATGTGATGAACAGTACTCACACTGTTTATTCTATGTGATAAACAGTACTCAGACTGTTTATCCTATATGATAAATAGTACTCGGACTGTCTAATCTGTGATCAACAGTACTCAGACTGTTTATTCTGTGATAAACAGTACTCAGACTGTGTATTCAATGATAAACAGTACTCAGACTGTGTATTCTGTGATAAACAGTACTCAGACTGTGTATTCTGTGATAAACAGTACTAAGACTGTATTCTATGTGATAAACAGTACTCAGACTTTGTATTCTATGTGATAAACAGTACTCAGATTGTGTATTCTGTGATAAACAGAAGTCAGACTGTGTATTCTATGTGATAAAAGTACTCAGACTGTTTATTCTGTGATAAAAAGTACTCAGACTGTGTATTCTATATGATAAACAGTACTCGGACGGTCTAATCTGTGATCAACAGTACTCAGACTGTTTATTCTGTGATAAACAGTACTCAGACTGTGTATTCAATGATAAACAGTACTCAGACTGTGTATTCTGTGATAAACAGTACTCAGACTGTGTATTCTATATGATAAACAGTACTCGGACGGTCTAATCTGTGATCAACAGTACTCAGACTGTTTATTCTGTGATAAATAGTACTCAGACTGTGTATTCAATGATAAACAGTACTCAGACTGTGTATTCTGTGATAAACAGTACTCAGACTGCGTATTCTATATGATAAACAGCACTCGGACTGTCTAATCTGTGATAAAAAGTACTCAGACTGTTTATTCTGTGATAAACAATACTCAGATAGTGTATTCAATGATAAACAGTACTCAGACTGTGTGTTCTGTGATAAACAGTACTCAGACTGTGTAGTCTCTGATAAACAGTACTCAGACTGTGTATTCTATATGATAAACAGTACTCAGACTGTGTATTCTGTGATCAACAGTACTCCGACTGTGTATTCTATGTGATGAACAGTACTCAGACTGTTTATTCTATGTGATGAACAGTACTCAGACTGTGTATTCTATGTGATAAACAGTACTCAGACTTTGTATTCTATGTGATAAAAGTACTCAGACTGTTTATTCTGTGATAAAAAGTACTCAGACTGTGTATTCTATATGATAAACAGTACTCGGACGATCTAATCTGTGATCAACAGTACTCATACTGTGTATTCTGTGATAAACAGTACTCATACTGTATATTCTGTGATAAACAATACTCAGACTGTGTATTCAATGATAAACAGTACTCAGACTGTGTGTTCTTTGATAAACAGTACTCAGACTGTGTAGTCTGTGATAAACAGTACTCAGACTGTGTATTCTATATGATAAACAGTACTCAGACTGTGTATTCTGTGATAAACAGTACTCTTACAATGTATTCTGTGATCAGCAGCACTCAGATTGTGTATTCTGTGATAAACAGTACTCAGACTGTGTAATCTACATGATAAACAGTACTCAGACTGTGTATTATGTGATCAACAGTACTCAGACTGTGTATTCTGTGTGACAAACAGTACAAAGACTGTGTATTCTGTGTGATAAACAGTACTCAGACTTTGTATTCTATGTGATAAACAGTACTCAGACCTTGTGTTCAATGTGATAAACAGTACTCAGGCTTTGTATTCTATGATAAAAAGTACTCTAACTGTGTATTCTATGGGATAAACAGTACTCAGACTTTGTATTCTATGATAAACAGTAGTCAGACTGTGTATTCTATGTGATAAACAGTACTCAGACTGTGTGTTCTTTGTGATAAACAGTACTCAGACTGTGTATTCTATGATAAACAGTACTCAAGCTGTGTATTCTGTGATAAACAGTACTCAGACTGTGTATTCTATGTGATAAACAGTACTCAGACTGTTTATTCTATGTGATGAACAGTACTCAGACTGTGTATTCTATGTGATAAACAGTACTCAGACTGTGTGTTCTTTGTGATAAACAGTACTCAGACTGTGTATTCTATGTGATGAACAGTACTCAGACTGTTTATTCTATGTGATAAACAGTACTCAGACTGTGTATCCTATATGATAAATAGTACTCGGACTGTCTAATCTGTGATCAACAGTACTCAGACTGTTTATTCTGTGATAAACAGTACTCAGACTGTGTATTCAATGATAAACAGTACTCAGACTGTGTATTCTGTGATAAACAGTACTCAGACTTTGTATTCTATGTGATAAACAGTACTCAGATTGTGTATTCTGTGATAAACAGAAGTCAGACTGTGTATTCTATGTGATAAACAGTACTCAGACTGTGTATTCTGTGATAAACAGAAGTCAGACTGTGTATTCTATGTGATAAAAGTACTCAGACTGTTTATTCTGTGATAAAAAGTACTCAGACTGTGTATTCTATATGATAAACAGTACTCGGACGGTCTAATCTGTGATCAACAGTACTCAGACTGTTTATTCTGTGATAAACAGTACTCAGACTGTGTATTCAATGATAAACAGTACTCAGACTGTGTATTCTGTGATAAACAGTACTCAGACTGTGTATTCTATATGATAAACAGTACTCGGACGGTCTAATCTGTGATCAACAGTACTCAGACTGTTTATTCTGTGATAAATAGTACTCAGACTGTGTATTCAATGATAAACAGTACTCAGACTGTGTATTCTGTGATAAACAGTACTCAGACTGTGTATTCTATATGATAAACAGCACTCGGACTGTCTAATCTGTGATAAAAAGTACTCAGACTGTTTATTCTGTGATAAACAATACTCAGATTGTGTATTCAATGATAAACAGTACTCAGACTGTGTGTTCTGTGATAAACAGTACTCAGACTGTGTAGTCTGTGATAAACAGTACTCAGACTGTGTATTCTATATGATAAACAGTACTCAGACTGTGTATTCTGTGATCAACAGTACTCCGACTGTGTATTCTATGTGATGAACAGTACTCAGACTTTTTATTCTATGTGATGAACAGTACTCAGACTGTGTATTCTATGTTATAAACAGTACTCAGACTTTGTATTCTATGTGATAAAAGTACTCAGACTGTTTATTCTGTGATAAAAAGTACTCAGACTGTGTATTCTATATGATAAACAGTACTCGGATGGTCTAATCTGTGATCAACAGTACTCAGACTGTTTATTCTGCGATAAACAGTACTCAGACTGTGTATTCAATGATAAACAGTACTCAGACTGTTTATTCTGTGATAAAAAGTACTCAGACTGTGTATTCTATATGATAAACAGTACTCGGACGATCTAATCTGTGATAAACAGTACTCAGACTGTGTATTCAATGATAAACAGTACTCATACTGTGTATTCTGTGATAAACAGTACTCATACTGTATATTCTGTGATAAACAGTACTCAGACTGTTTATTCTGTGATAAACAATACTCAGACTGTGTATTCAATGATAAACAGTACTCAGACTGTGCGTTCTTTGATAAACAGTACTCAGACTGTGTAGTCTGTGATAAACAGTACTCAGACTGTGTATTCTATATGATAAACAGTACTCAGATTGTGTATTCTGTGATAAACAGTACTCAGACTGTGTAATCTACATGATAAACAGTACTCAGACTGTGTATTATGTGATCAACAGTACTCAGACTGTGTATTCTGTGTGACAAACAGTACAAAGACTGTGTATTCTGTGATAAACAGTACTCAGACTGTGTTTTCTATATGATAAAAATACTCAGACTGTGTATTCTGTGTGATAAACAGTACTCAGACTTTGTATTCTATGTGATAAACAGTACTCAGGCTTTGTATTCTATGATAAAAAGTACTCTAACTGTGTATTCTATGGGATAAACAGTACTCAGACTGTGTATTCTATGATAAACAGTAGTCAGACTGTGTATTCTATGTGATAAACAGTACTCAGACTGTGTATTCTATGATAAACAGTACTCAAGCTGTGTATTCTGTGATAAACAGTACTCAGACTGTGTATTCTATGTGATAAACAGTACTCAGACTGTTTATTCTATGTGATGAACAGTACTCAGACTGTGTATTCTATGTGATAAACAGTACTCAGACTGTGTGTTCTTTGTGATAAACAGTACTCAGACTGTGTATTCTGTGATAAACAGTACTCAGACTGTGTATTGTATTTGATAAACAGTACTCAGACTGTGTATTCTATGTGATGAACAGTACTCAGACTGTTTATTCTATGTGATGAACAGTACTCAGACTGTGTATTCTATGTGATAAACAGTACTCAGACTTTGTATTCTATGTGATAAAAGTACTCAGACTGTGTATTCTATGTGATAAACAGTACTCAGACTGTGTATCCTATATGATAAATAGTACTCGGACTGTCTAATCTGTGATCAACAGTACTCAGACTGTGTATTCAATGATAAACAGTACTCAGACATTGTATTCTTTGATAAACAGTACTAAGACTGTATTCTATGTGATAAACAGTACTCAGACTTTGTATTCTATGTGATAAACAGTACTCAGACTGTGTATTCTGTGATAAACAGAAGTCAGACTGTGTATTCTATGTGATAAACAGTACTCAGACTGTGTATTCTGTGATAAACAGAAGTCAGACTGTGTATTCTATGTGATAAACAGAAGTCAGTCTGTGTATTCTATATGATAAACAGCACTCGGACTGTCTAATCTGTGATAAAAAGTACTCAGACAATGTATTCTGTGATCAGCAGCACTCAGATTGTGTATTCTATGATCAACAGTACTCAGACTGTGTAATCTATATGATAAACAGTACTCAGACTGTGTATTCTGTGATCAACAGTACTCAGACTGTTTATTCTGTGATAAAAAGTACTCAGACTGTGTATTCTATATGATAAACAGTACTCGGACGGTCTAATCTGTGATCAACAGTACTCAGACTGTTTATTCTGTGATAAACAGTACTCAGACTGTGTATTCAATGATAAACAGTACTCAGACTGTGTATTCTGTGATAAACAGTACTCAGACTGTGTTTTCTATATGATAAACAGCACTCGGACTGTCTAATCTGTGATAAAAAGTACTCAGACAATGTATTCTGTGATCAGCAGCACTCAGATTGTGTATTCTATGATCAACAGTACTCAGACTGTGTAATCTATATGATAAACAGTACTCAGACTGTGTATTCTGTGATCAACAGTACTCAGACTGTGTATTCTGTGTGACAAACAGTACAAAGACTGTGTATTCTGTGATAAACAGTACTCAGACTGTGTTTTCTATATGATAAAAATACTCAGACTGTGTATTCTGTGTGATAAACAGTACTCAGACTTTGTATTCTATGTGATAAACAGTACTCAGACCTTGTGTTCTATGTGATAAACAGTACTCAGACTATGTATTCTATATGATAAAAGTACTCAGACTGTGTATTCTTTGATAAATAGTATTCAGACTTTATATTCTATGATAAACAGTACTCAGACTGTGTTTTCTGTTTGATAAACAGTACTAAGACTATGTATTCTGTGATAAACAGTACTCAGACTGTGTATTCAATGATAAACAGTACTCAGACTGTGTATTCTGTGATAAACAGTACTCAGACTGTATTCTATGTGATAAACAGTACTCAGACTTTGTATTCTATTTTATAAACAGTACTCAGACTGTGTATTCTGTGATAAACAGAAGTCAGACTGTGTGTTCTATGTAATAAACAGTACTAACACTGTGTATTCTCTATGATTAAAGTACTCAGACTGTGTTTTCTGTATAATAAACAATACTCAGACTGTTTTTTCTGTATGATAAACAGCACTCAAATTGTGTATTCTATGTGATACACAATACTCAGACTGTGTATTCTTTGATAAACAGTACTCAGACTGTGAATTCTATATCATAAACAGTACTCAGACTGTGTATTCTGTATGATAAACAGTACTCAGACTGTGTATTCTATGTGATAAACAGTACTCAGACTGTGTATTCTATGATAAACAGTACTCAGGCTGTGTATTCTGTGATAAACAGTACTCAGACTGTGTATTCTATTTGTTGAACAGTACTCAGACTGTGTATTCCATGATAAACAGTACTCAGGCTGTGTATTCTGTGATAAACAGTACTCAGGCTGTGTATTCTATGATAATCAGTAATCAGACTGTGTATTCTATGTGATAAAAGTACTCAGACTGTTTATTCTGTGATAAACAGTACTCAGATTTTTTATTCTATGTGATAAACAGTACTCAGACTGTGTATTCTATATGATAAACAGTACTCGGACTATCTAATCTGTGATCAACAGTAATAAACAATACTCAGACTGTTTTTTCTGTATGATAAACAGCACTCAAATTGTGTATTCTATGTGATACACAATACTCAGACTGTGTATTCTTTGATAAACAGTACTCAGACTGTGTATTCTATATCATAAACAGTACTCAGACTGTGTATTCTGTATGATAAACAGTACTCAGACTGTGTATTCTATGTGATAAACAGTACTCAGACTGTATTCTATGTGATAAACAGTACTCAGACTGTGTATTCTATTTGATAAACAGTATTCAGACTGTGTATTCTGTGATAAACAGAAGTCAGACTGTGTATTCTGTGACAAACAGTACTCAGACTGTGTATTCTATGTGATAAACAGTACTAAGACTTTGTATTCTATATGATTAAAGTACTCAGACTGTGTTTTCTCAATGATAAACAGTACTCAGATTGTGCATTCTATGTGATACACAATAATCAGACTGTGTATTCTATGTGATAAACAGTACTCAGACTGTGTATTCTGTATGATAAACAGTACTCAGACTGTGTATTCTGTATGATAAACAGTACTCAGACTGAATTTGTTTGTTTGTGTTGAATTCGTCAGTTGAATCTTCATTTTCCTCATGTCTTCAGTGTCCCCTCTGTAAAAGCATCCCTGTCCTTTTTTTAAGTGTCTCTTTCCTTTGTTAAAAGCATCTCTTGCCTCCTGTAAAAGTGTGTCTTTCCTTTTTCTAAATTGTCTCTTTCCTTGTTTTAAAGCGTCTCTTTCCTTCTGTAAAAGCATCTCTTTCTTTTTTAAAAAGCATCTGTTTCCTTCTGTAAAAGCGTCTCTTTCCTTTTATAAAAGCATCTCTTTCCTTATGTAAAAGCATCTCTTTCCTTTTATAAAAGCGTCTCTTTCTTTTTTTTTAAAGCCTCTCTTTCCTTCTGTAAAAGCGTCTCTTTCTTTTTTTAAAAGCGTCTGTTTCCTTCTGTAAAAGCATCTCTTTCCTTTTATAAAAGCATCTCTTTCCTTCTGTAAAAGTGTGTCTTTCCTTTTTTAAAAGGTTTTCTTTCCTTTTTTAAAAGCATCTCTTTCATTTTTTAAAAGCGTCTTTCCTTTTTTAAAGCATCTCTTTCCTTCTGTAAAAGCGTCTCTTTCCTTTTTTAAAAGCGTCTCTTTCCTTCTGTGTCTTTCCTTTTTTAAAAGTTTCTCTTTCCTTCTGTGTCTCTTTCCTTTTTTAAAAGCGTCTCTTTCCTTTCTTAAAAGCATCCCTATCTTTTTTAAAAGCATCTCTTTCCTTCTGTAAAAGCGTCTCTTTCCTTTTTTAAAAGCATCTCTTTCCTTCCGTAAAAGTGTCTCCTTCATTTTTTAAAAGCATCTCTTTCCTTTTTTTAAAGCATCTCTTTCCTTCTGTAAAAGCGTCTCTCCTTTTTTTAAAGTTTCTCTTTCCTTCTGTAAAAGTGTCTCTTTCCTCTTTTAAAAGCGTCTCTTTCCTTTTTTAAAAGCGTCTCTTTCCTTATTTAAAGCATCTCTTTCCTTTTTTAAAAGCGTCTCTTTCCTTATTTAAAGCGTCTCTTTCCTTTTTTAAAATTATCTCTTTCCTTCTGTAAAAGCGTCTCTTTCCTGTCCTCCAGACAAAGACAAACCCCTGGACTCTGATGAGGACTCTATGGGCGTGGGCGCCAGCGGCCCCGGTGGTGTGGGCGGGGCGGGGGCGGGGGCGGGGTCTCTTCGCACGGGCTCCCAGTCTGCGTTCCTGGGCCCCCTGCTGTGGGAGCGGACTCTGCCCGTTGACGGGGGCCTGTTCCAGCTGCAGTACATGGACCTGGAGGAGTTCCTGACCGAGAACGGCATGGGCATGCACAGCAACGCCAGCTCCACCAGCGCCCAGATCCCCTCCCAGGTAAGGGGGGGCAAGACCATACATACAGATGCATGTTCACAACCTAGAACCGGTAGGTGGGTGGTGGGTTGGTTGATTGATTTGGGTGGGTGCGTTGGGTGGGTTGGTTGGTTGGGTGATTGGGTGGGTGTGTTGGTTGGGTGGGTTGGTTGGTCTGTTGGTTGGGTGGGTTGGTTGGTTGATCTGTTGGTTGGTTGGTTGGGTGGGTGGTTTGGTTATATTATGCTATATTGTAATATTATAATATGTATTATATTATATTATAACAAAAAGTCGGGTCTGGGTGGAGTTTGGGGAGGCCATGGAGGAGGACTATCGGTTGGCCTCGAGGAAATTCTTTCAAACCATCCGGCGCCTCAGAAGGGGAAAGCAGTGCACCACCAACACTGTTTCCAGTGGAAGTGGGAGCTACTGACCTCCACTGGGGATGTTGTCCGACTGGGAAGGAATACTTGGAGGATCTCCTGAATCCCACTGTCATGTCTTCCATGTAGGAAGCAGAGGCTGAGGTGTCAGAGGTGGACTGGTCCATCACCCAAACTGAAGTCACCCAGGTGGTTGGACAGCTCCTCGGTGTCAGGGCACCGGGGGTGGATGAGATTCGCCCTGAGTACCTTAAGTCTCTGGATGTGCAGGACTGTCTTGGCTGACACGTCTCTGTAACATCACGTGGCAGTCGGGGACAGTACCTCTGGATTGGCAGACCGGGGTGGTGGTCCCCCTTTTTAAGAAGGGGGACCAGAGGATATGCTCCAACCACAGGGGGTCCCACTCCTCAGCCTGCTGGGTAAAGTCTATTCCAGGAACTGGAGAGGACGATCCGACTGATAGTCGAACCTCGGATCCAGGAGGAACAATGTGGTTTTCGTCCTGGTCGTGGAACACTGGACCAGGTCTACACTCTCCATCAGGTGCTCAAGGGTTCATGGGAGTTCGCCCAACCAGTCCACATGTGTTTTGTGGATCTGGAGAAGGCGTTCAACTGTGTCCCTCGTGGTATCCTGTGGGGGGTGCTTTTGGAGTATGGGGTCCAGGGACCTCTGCTAAGGGCAGTCCGGTCCTTGTATGACCGAAGCAGGAACCTGGTTCACATTGCCTGCAGTAAGTCAGACCTGTTCCAGGTGCATGTTGGACTCTGCAGGGCTGCCCTTTGTCACCGGTTCTGTTCATTATTTTTATGGACAGAATTTCTAGGTGCAGCCAGGGGCCGGAGGGGGTCCGGTTTGTGGACCACAGGATTTCGTCTCTCCTTTTTGCAGATGACATTGTCCTGTTGGCCTCATGGAACCTGGACCTTCAGCGTGCCCTGGGGCAGTTTGCAGCCGAGTGTGAAGCCAGTGGGATGAGGATCAGCACCTCCAAATCCGAGGCCATGGTTCTGGACCGGAAAAAGGTGGTCTGCCCTCTCCAGGTCGGTGGGGAGTCTTTGCCCCAAGTGGAGGAGTTCAAGTATCTGGGTCTGGTTCACAGTGAGGGAAGGATGGAGGTTCAGATTGACAGGTGGGTGGGTGCAGCGTCTGCAGTGCTTGTATGGGTCTGTTGTGGTTCGGAAGGAGCTGAGCCCAAAGGAGAAGCTCTGGATTTACCCTCAGTCTACATTCAGACCCTCACCTGTGGTCATGAGCTTTGGGTCAGGACCCAAAGGACCAGATCCAGCATACAAGCGGTCCAAATGAGTTTCCTCTGTAAGGTGGGTCCACCCTTAGAGATAGGGGGAGGAGCTCAGTCATGTGAGAGGAGCTCAGAGTAGAGCTGCTGCTCCTCCACATCCAGAGGAATAAGCTGAGGTGGATCAGACCTCCCTGAGGAAGTGTTCTGGGCATGTCCCACCAGGAGGAGACCTGAGGAAGACCTAGGACACACTGGAGAGACTATGTCTGTGGACTGGACTGGGAACGCCTCGGGGTCCACCCAGAAGACCTGGAGGAGGAGTCTGAGGAGAGGGAGGAGTCTGAGGAGAGGGAAGAATGGGCATCCCTGCTGAGACTGTTACTCCCACGACCCGGCCCCGGATAAGAGGAAGACAAAGGATGGATTATATCATATTATATTGAATTATATGATAGTATATTGTATATTGTATTAGTATCCCAGTACTCTATCCTGTGTATTCCTCAGTATTTCCCAGTATTCCATGCACTTTATTCATAACACATGCTAGGGTTGTGTTTTTGAAGGTCTGTGTTTTGTGTCCGTGTGCGTCCATCTCATGGCGTCCTCTCTCTTCTCGTCTCCTTCCCAGAGTTCCCAGTCAGCGGTGCCCAACCAGAGCTCCCAGTGCCCTCCCACTTCTCCTCCGCCCTGCTCCTCCTCTTCCTCTTCCATGTCATCTTCGTCGTCCTCTTCCTCGCTGCTGGGCCTGGAGACCGTTCAACCGCCGCCGCAGCCGCCGCCACCACAACAGCAGCAGCAGCAAAGCATGATGGGAGGAGCCGAGTGTGTGCACGGTGAGTAGATCCAACCAGTAAGATAAACAGACAGGTGACCTCTGACCCCGCCCCCGGGATGAGGCACCACCAGTCACATTCATTATTCACTGTTAACACTGTGTGAGTCTGACCACGCCCACCTCTGATTAAATGAACCTGTTCTATGTTCTGGAATCTATGTTCTGTGATGTGTGTTCTCCACTGGGAACAGAACAATATTGGTACTGGTACTGGAACTGGTGTCCCAGCAGAGGTTCTTCAGACTGGTACTGGTACTGTTATTGGTACTGGAACTGGTGTCCCAGCAGAGGTTCTGCAGACTGGTACTGGTACTGTTATTGGTACTGGTACTGGTGTCCCAGCAGAGGTTCTGCAGACTGGTACTGGTACTGTTATTGGTACTGGAACTGGTGTCCCAGCAGAGGTTCTGCAGACTGGTACTGGTACTGTTATTGGTACTGGTACTGGTGTCCCAGCAGAGGTTCTGCAGACTGGTACTGGTACTGTTATTGGTACTGGTGTCCCAGCAGAGGTTCTGCAGACTGGTACTGGTACTGTTATTGGTACTGGTACTGGTGTCCCAGCAGAGGTTCTGCAGACTGGTACTGGTACTTTTATTGGTACTGGAACTGGTGTCCCAGCAGAGGTTCTGCAGACTGGTACTGGTACTGTTATTGGTACTGGTACTGGTGTCCCAGCAGAGGTTCTGCAGACTGGTACTGTTATTGGTACTGGTACTGGTGTCCCAGCAGAGGTTCTGCAGACTGGTACTGGTACTGTTATTGGTACTGGAACTGGTGTCCCAGCAGAGGTTCTGCAGACTGGTACTGGTACTGTTATTGGTACTGGTACTGGTGTCCCAGCAGAGGTTCTGCAGACTGGTACTGGTACTGTTATTGGTACTGGTACTGGTGTCCCAGCAGAGGTTCTGCAGACTGGTACTGGTACTGTTATTGGTACTGGTACTGGTGTCCCAGCAGAGGTTCTGCAGACTGGTACTGGTACTTTTATTGGTACTGGAACTGGTGTCCCAGCAGAGGTTCTGCAGACTGGTACTGGTACTGTTATTGGTACTGGTACTGGTGTCCCAGCAGAGGTTCTGCAGACTGGTACTGTTATTGGTACTGGTACTGGTGTCCCAGCAGAGGTTCTGCAGACTGGTACTGGTACTGTTATTGGTACTGGAACTGGTGTCCCAGCAGAGGTTCTGCAGACTGGTACTGGTACTGTTATTGGTACTGGTACTGGTGTCCCAGCAGAGGTTCTGCAGACTGGTACTGGTACTGTTATTGGTACTGGAACTGGTGTCCCAGCAGAGGTTCTGCAGACTGGTACTGGTACTGTTATTGGTACTGGTACTGGTGTCCCAGCAGAGGTTCTGCAGACTGGTACTGGTACTGTTATTGGTACTGGAACTGGTGTCCCAGCAGAGGTTCTGCAGACTGGTACTGGTACTGTTATTGGTACTGGTACTGGTGTCCCAGCAGAGGTTCTGCAGACTGGTACTGGTACTGTTATTGGTACTGGTACTGGTGTCCCAGCAGAGGTTCTGCAGACTGGTACTGGTACTGTTATTGGTACTGGTACTGGTGTCCCAGCAGAGGTTCTGCAGACTGGTACTGGTACTTTTATTGGTACTGGAACTGGTGTCCCAGCAGAGGTTCTGCAGACTGGTACTGGTACTGTTATTGGTACTGGTACTGGTGTCCCAGCAGAGGTTCTGCAGACTGGTACTGTTATTGGTACTGGTACTGGTGTCCCAGCAGAGGTTCTGCAGACTGGTACTGTTATTGGTACTGGAGCTGGTGTCCCAGCAGAGGTTCTGCAGACTGGTACTGGTACTGTTATTGGTACTGGTGTCCCAGCAGAGGTTCTGCAGACTGGTACTGGTACTGTTATTGGTACTGGTACTGGTGTCCCAGCAGAGGTTCTGCAGACTGGTACTGGTACTGTTATTGGTACTGGTACTGGTGTCCCAGCAGAGGTTCTGCAGACTGGTACTGGTACTTTTATTGGTACTGGAACTGGTGTCCCAGCAGAGGTTCTGCAGACTGGTACTGGTACTGTTATTGGTACTGGTACTGGTGTCCCAGCAGAGGTTCTGCAGACTGGTACTGTTATTGGTACTGGTACTGGTGTCCCAGCAGAGGTTCTGCAGACTGGTACTGTTATTGGTACTGGAACTGGTGTCCCAGCAGAGGTTCTGCAGACTGGTACTGGTACTGTTATTGGTACTGGTGTCCCAGCAGAGGTTCTGCAGACTGGTACTGGTACTGTTATTGGTACTGGTACTGGTGTCCCAGCAGAGGTTCTGCAGACTGGTACTGGTACTGTTATTGGTACTGGAACTGGTGTCCCAGCAGAGGTTCTGCAGACTGGTACTGGTACTGTTATTGGTACTGGTACTGGTGTCCCAGCAGAGGTTCTGCAGACTGGTACTGTTATTGGTACTGGAACTGGTGTCCCAGCAGAGGTTCTGCAGACTGGTACTGGTAATGTTATTGGTACTGGTGTCCCAGCAGAGGTTCTGCAGACTGGTACTGGTACTGTTATTGGTACTGGTGTCCCAGCAGAGGTTCTGCAGACTGGTACTGGTACTGTTATTGGTACTGGTACTGGTGTCCCAGCAGAGGTTCTGCAGACTGGTACTGGTACTGTTATTGGTACTGGTACTGGTGTCCCAGCAGAGGTTCTGCAGACTGGTACTGTTATTGGTACTGGTACTGGTGTCCCAGCAGAGGTTCTGCAGACTGGTACTGGTACTGTTATTGGTACTGGAACTGGTGTCCCAGCAGAGGTTCTGCAGACTGGTACTGGTACTGTTATTGGTACTGGAACTGGTGTCCCAGCAGAGGTTCTGCAGACTGGTACTGGTACTGTTATTGGTACTGGTACTGGTGTCCCAGCAGAGGTTCTGCAGACTGGTACTGGTACTGTTATTGGTACTGGAACTGGTGTCCCAGCAGAGGTTCTGCAGACTGGTACTGGTACTGTTATTGGTACTGGTACTGGTGTCCCAGCAGAGGTTCTGCAGACTGGTACTGGTACTGTTATTGGTACTGGTACTGGTGTCCCAGCAGAGGTTCTGCAGACTGGTACTGGTACTGTTATTGGTACTGGTACTGGTGTCCCAGCAGAGGTTCTGCAGACTGGTACTGGTACTTTTATTGGTACTGGAACTGGTGTCCCAGCAGAGGTTCTGCAGACTGGTACTGGTACTGTTATTGGTACTGGTACTGGTGTCCCAGCAGAGGTTCTGCAGACTGGTACTGTTATTGGTACTGGTACTGGTGTCCCAGCAGAGGTTCTGCAGACTGGTACTGTTATTGGTACTGGAGCTGGTGTCCCAGCAGAGGTTCTGCAGACTGGTACTGGTACTGTTATTGGTACTGGTGTCCCAGCAGAGGTTCTGCAGACTGGTACTGGTACTGTTATTGGTACTGGTACTGGTGTCCCAGCAGAGGTTCTGCAGACTGGTACTGGTACTGTTATTGGTACTGGTACTGGTGTCCCAGCAGAGGTTCTGCAGACTGGTACTGGTACTTTTATTGGTACTGGAACTGGTGTCCCAGCAGAGGTTCTGCAGACTGGTACTGGTACTGTTATTGGTACTGGTGTCCCAGCAGAGGTTCTGCAGACTGGTACTGTTATTGGTACTGGTACTGGTGTCCCAGCAGAGGTTCTGCAGACTGGTACTGTTATTGGTACTGGAACTGGTGTCCCAGCAGAGGTTCTGCAGACTGGTACTGGTACTGTTATTGGTACTGGTGTCCCAGCAGAGGTTCTGCAGACTGGTACTGGTACTGTTATTGGTACTGGTACTGGTGTCCCAGCAGAGGTTCTGCAGACTGGTACTGGTACTGTTATTGGTACTGGTGTCCCAGCAGAGGTTCTGCAGACTGGTACTGGTACTGTTATTGGTACTGGTACTGGTGTCCCAGCAGAGGTTCTGCAGACTGGTACTGTTATTGGTACTGGAACTGGTGTCCCAGCAGAGGTTCTGCAGACTGGTACTGGTACTGTTATTGGTACTGGTGTCCCAGCAGAGGTTCTGCAGACTGGTACTGGTACTGTTATTGGTACTGGTACTGGTGTCCCAGCAGAGGTTCTGCAGACTGGTACTGGTACTGTTATTGGTACTGGAACTGGTGTCCCAGCAGAGGTTCTGCAGACTGGTACTGGTACTGTTATTGGTACTGGTACTGGTGTCCCAGCAGAGGTTCTGCAGACTGGTACTGGTACTGTTATTGGTACTGGTATTGGTGTCCCAGCAGAGGTTCTGCAGACTGGTACTGGTACTGTTATTGGTACTGGTGTCCCAGCAGAGGTTCTGCAGACTGGTACTGGTACTGTTATTGGTACTGGTACTGGTGTCCCAGCAGAGGTTCTGCAGACTGGTACTGGTACTGTTATTGGTACTGGTGTCCCAGCAGAGGTTCTGCAGACTGGTACTGGTACTGTTATTGGTACTGGAACTGGTGTCCCAGCAGAGGTTCTGCAGACTGGTACTGGTACTGTTATTGGTACTGGTACTGGTGTCCCAGCAGAGGTTCTGCAGACTGGTACTGGTACTGTTATTGGTACTGGTGTCCCAGCAGAGGTTCTGCAGACTGGTACTGTTATTGGTACTGGAACTGGTGTCCCAGCAGAGGTTCTGCAGACTGGTACTGGTACTGTTATTGGTACTGGTGTCCTAGCAGAGGTTCTGCAGACTGGTACTGGTACTGTTATTGGTACTGGTACTGGTGTCCCAGCAGAGGTTCTGCAGACTGGTACTGGTACTGTTATTGGTACTGGTACTGGTGTCCCAGCAGAGGTTCTGCAGACTGGTACTGGTACTGTTATTGGTACTGGTACTGGTGTCCCAGCAGAGGTTCTGCAGACTGATACTGGTACTGTTATTGGTACTGGAACTGGTGTCCCAGCAGAGGTTCTGCAGACTGGTACTGGTACTGTTATTGGTACTGGTACTGGTGTCCCAGCAGAGGTTCTGCAGACTGGTACTGGTACTGTTATTGGTACTGGTACTGGTGTCCCAGCAGAGGTTCTGCAGACTGGTACTGGTACTGTTATTGGTACTGGTGTCCCAGCAGAGGTTCTGCAGACTGGTACTGGTACTGTTATTGGTACTGGTACTGGTGTCCCAGCAGAGGTTCTGCAGACTGGTACTGGTACTGTTATTGGTACTGGTACTGGTGTCCCAGCAGAGGTTCTGCAGACTGGTACTGTTATTGGTACTGGAACTGGTGTCCCAGCAGAGGTTCTGCAGACTGGTACTGGTACTGTTATTGGTACTGGTACTGGTGTCCCAGCAGAGGTTCTGCAGACTGGTACTGGTACTGTTATTGGTACTGGTACTGGTGTCCCAGCAGAGGTTCTGCAGACTGGTACTGTTATTGGTACTGGAACTGGTGTCCCAGCAGAGGTTCTGCAGACTGGTACTGGTACTGTTATTGGTACTGGTACTGGTGTCCCAGCAGAGGTACTGCAGACTGGTACTGGTACTGTTATTGGTACTGGTACTGGTGTCCCAGCAGAGGTTCTGCAGACTGGTACTGGTACTGTTATTGGTACTGGTACTGGTGTCCCAGCAGAGGTTCTGCAGACTGGTACTGTTATTGGTACTGGTACTGGTGTCCCAGCAGAGGTTCTGCAGACTGGTACTGGTACTGTTATTGGTACTGGTACTGGTGTCCCAGCAGAGGTTCTGCAGACTGGTACTGGTGGACATGGACATTTACGTTTGTCTGTTTGAATCAATCTGCATAAATGTGTCCACAAACACCACCCCCCACCCCCCCAAAAAAAACCAACAACAGACACCACACAAACAGGACCCAATGGAGCGCATTTGTCTTTTTATTCACATGTATAAACAATAAAAAGGAAAAAAAACAAGAGTAAAAATGACCCACAGAAGGAAAGATGAGAGGAGGTAACAGGAGTGAACTTATCCATGACAGTGTGTGTGTGTGTGTGTTTGTGTGTCAGTTCTTTGTGTGTGTGTGTGTGTGTTTGTGTGTCAGTTCTTTGTGTGTGTGTGTTTGTGTCAGTTCTTTGTGTGTGTGTGTTTGTGTCAGTTCTTTGTGTGTGTGTGTGTTTGTGTCAGTTCTGTGTGTGTGTGCGTGCAGTTCTGTGTGTGTGTGTGTGTGTGTGTGCAGTTCTGTGTGTGTGTGTGTGTGTGCGTGCATGCAATTCTGTGTGTGTGTGTGTGTATGTGCAGTTCTGTGTGTGTTTGTGTGTGTGTGCGTGCGTGCAGTTCTGTGTGTGTGTGTGTGTGTGTGCGTGCGTGCAGTTCTCTGTGTGTGTGTGTGCGTGCAGTTCTGTGTGTGTGTGTGTGTGCGCGTGCAGTTCTGTGTGTGTGTGTGTGTGTGCGTGCGTGCAGTTCTCTGTGTGTGTGTGTGCGTGCAGTTCTGTGTGTGTGTGTGTGCGTGCGTGCAGTTCTGTGTGTGTGTGTGTGCAGTTCTGTGTGTGTGTGTGTGTGTGTGCGTGTGTGCAGTTCTGTGTGTGTGTGTGCGTGCGTGCAGTTCTCTGTGTGTGTGTGCGTGCGTGCAGTTCTGTGTGTGTGTGTGTGTGTGTGCGTGCGTGCAGTTCTGTGTGTGTGTGCAGTTCTGTGTGTGTGTGTGTGTGCAGTTCTGTGTGTATGTGTGAGTGTGTGCGTGCGTGCAGTTTTGTGTGTGTGTGCGTGCGTGCAGTTCTGTGTGTGTGTGTGTGCGTGCAGTTCTGTGTGTGTGTGTGCAGTTCTGTGTGTGTGTGTGTGCGTGCGTGCAGTTCTGTGTGTGTGTGTGTGTGTGTGTGTGCGTGCGTGCAGTTCTCTGTGTGTGTGTGCGTGTGTGCAGTTCTGTGTGTGTGTGTGTGCTTGCAGTTCTGTGTGTGCGTGTGTGCAGTTCTGTGTGTGTGTGTGCGTGTGTGCAGTTCTGTGTGTGTGTGTGTGTGTGCAGTTCTGTGTGTGTGTGTGTGCAGTTCTGTGTGTGTGTGTGCGTGTGTGCAGTTCTGTGTGTGTGTGTGTGTGCAGTTCTCTGTGTGTGTGTGTGTGCAGTTCTGTGTGTATGTGTGTGTGTGTGTGTGTGTGTGTGTGTGCGTGCGTGCAGTTCTGTGTGTGTGTGCAGTTCTGTGTGTATGTGTGTGTGTGCGTGTGTGCAGTTCTGTGTGTGTGTGTGTGTGTGCAGTTCTGTGTGTGTGTGTGTGTGTGTGTGCGTGTGTGCAGTTCTGTGTGTGTGTGTGTGTGTTTGTGTGTGCATTTGCTGTTTCTTCAGAATTATGAACATGTGACTGAGCCGAGAATTGAGGCAGAAAAGCCCTGCAGTAACAGAGCTGAAGTGTTAACTACAGAGGGGGGGGGGGGGGGGGGGAGGGAGAGAGGGAGAGGGAGAGAGAGAGACAGAGAGAGAGGGAGGAGAGAGAGAGAAAAGAGAGAGGGGGAGAGAGGGAGGGAGAGGAG
>NW_021941508.1:0-118599 GCF_902148855.1 Sphaeramia orbicularis | reverse complement strand
TTAGGGTTACGGTTAGGGTCCGGCCCATGAGCCCAGTGTTGCTGTTTTCAATATGCAAATAATATGCAAATGAAGCCCTCCTAGCCCCTCCCCTCCATGGCAGAAAGGTGCCAGAAAGTAGAAACTGAAAAAACCACAGTAAGAGTAAAAAAAATTCTGATCAAAACCAAAAATATTTTCAAAAGGATAAACTGTCTTTGAGAAACAGTGATATTGAATAAGATGATATGATTTTCATTCAAAAACATCAGAATGCAAAAAAAAAAAAAAATAACTACAAATGAAACAGAACATTTGAAATCCGTGTTTTAAACTTAAGTCTAACATTAATAATGCCAATACCTGTTTGGACGCTGTTACGAGTTTTTACATGCGTGTTTTTCAAAGCCAATGTTTGTTTTTTCAGTTTCAGGTTGTGTTTTCAATGCCAAATGTTCTTTTCAATACCAAACATTAAAGTCATTGTTTTGGCTCCATATAAAATCCAATTTCATGATCAGTCGACACATATCAGTCCTGTTCAACTGGGCCTCATGTTTTCTACAGTCCTTGTACTTTTTCCTAACCCTAACCCTATCCCTATGACTGACGTGTGTTTTCCACTGGTTTGTTTTTGTCCATAAACAGTCACAGTCTGCTTCAGATGTGTCCCAGTCTGTGGGTCTTCAGCGTCTGTCATTTGTCCTGTTTGATTTGTTCGATATGAAAGCGTTTAACACTTGACTGTCACACAATCCCATAATCCAGCTTTGCTGCTAATCTCAGAAGTTTGCATCAACAGCTGCATGTTCTGCATCCTCTGACCCTTAACTCATCTGCTCTCACTCTTAAGCCTATTTGTTTCTTTGCTGTATTCAATTTCCAGTGCACAAAACCCCACAGATTTACCTGCACAGCAGAGTTTCCGCTCAGATTCAGACCAACGCACAGCAACACTTTTTTTTTTTTTTTGTGTGTAATTATCTTGTTTTGTTTTTTTTTCAGTCAGCATCATCTTAGCATTTTACATCATTTGCGTGACTTCTATGTATGTAAAAAAAAAAATAAATAAATAATAAAACAAAAACACAAAAACATACTCCAACAGGGGAGCATTGACAGAAATAGTAAAAATAAACAAAGCAACACAAAATATAGTTAAAGGGAAATAACACATATATTTCACATTCCATTCTTTTCCCCTGTATAAGATGAACATTGAATAGTAAAAGTGTCACATGAACCCAGGGTTTACACGGATCTAATCCACGTTACTTTGATAGAGTAAAATCTGCTCTTAATAGTGTTATAAAATACACACAGATTTTCCAATACTTGTTGAATTTGTCTGAATCCAGTCTGACAGAGAACGTCCACTTCTCCATCCTATAGATGTAATGTCTAACACTCCTCCATTTTTGGTGCGTCCTTTTTTGGTCACTTCCTAGTCATGTTTTTTTTTTTACCAACAGTATTCTGAACAGATATTTATCCATTGAATGTGTTCTGCCCTGGTTCTCTTTTCCCAACTCTAGACTCAAATGGGAATGGAAACTGGACTTTGAAAATGTTCTCCATGCTTTTCTTCAAAACCTGAAAAAAGGCACAATATAAGGCCAGTCCCAAAATATATGAAAAGGATTGGCTTTACTTTCACCACAGCGTCCAGCATCTTGTATCCTGACATTTCTGTGCTGGTGGAATCAAATATCACATTCCAAACATATTCCCTCCATGTTTGGGAGCATGTTTGGTTTCCACACGAACACTTTAGGATTAGATCAGAATAAAGAACACAAATGTTTGTCAAATTTAGGGCTGTGTACCAGCAAGAATCTGGTGATACAATACGTATCTCAATACTAGGATCATGATACGATATATCGCATATGATATATCACAATAAAACCAATACTGTAACAAGACACATTTTTAGGTTGTTTTGTTTCTTTTTTTAAGTGATTATTTCTTGGAAAATATAATTACAACCAGAAATACGCACTAAAACTAAACACATTTGTATTTGATCAGAATAGGATCTAATGCTATATAACAAAACTTTTTTGTATAAAAACTCAAAATGCAGGATTTGGATAAATGCAGTTTTAACAGTAATTTAATGAATTACTTTTTAGGGTTACAAATAACAGAGAAAAATGCCCTTGTGAATAGTTAAATAAAGAGCTCGCAGGATTCCCAAAAAAATATAAAGAAAAAGAAAAAAACAAAAAATGAACCTCTGCCATGTTTGCATTTGAATAAATACCTAAAAATATTCATACAGTGTTTTTTAATATCGATACAGTATTGTGAAATGAAAAATCGCGATATAGTGCAGAACCGATCTTTTCTTCCAGCCCTAGTCCAACTATCAGTAAAAGATCCAAACTGTCCTGAATGGATGTGATCTACTGTGATCAGCCTTGATCCTCTTCTTCTGTGTGTTGCAGAGGCCCCCACCCCAGACCCAAAGAGCCCCCCCTCCAACATGACGCTGTCCCCCCTGCAGAGGAGGAGCTGGCCCGGATCAGGAGGAAGCAGATGGCCAACGCCGTGCACTACATCTGGGAGACAGGCGAGGACAAATACATGCTGCGATACGTCCACACCGGCTTCTGGCTGTCCTGTGAGAAAACACAACGAAGGTCCGTCCAAAGCCACGAAGTGTGCAAACTTATCACTGATCAATACATCCATCAGCTGGGTTCATAAACACACCATGTTTTTTGAATTACAACAAAAACTGAATTGGCTAAAAATTTCCATAGGGGGTCAAATGAGTATCCATTTTTGTCCAAAAAAACCCCAGTTGTCCTAAAGTCACAGAGTGTGTGTAAATAATGCTAATCCATTTGTGCACAGACTACTGATATTCTCTGACAGTGGAAGCTCTATTTTCATAAATATTGGATTTGGAATAGCACGTGGATGTGAAAACTTTTGCTGGTGGACCGGACGTGACATTACCATGATGCTCTGGTCAGTCCCAGTACTTTATTAGGAATAACTTCGAGACTTCCTATTGCTAATTGTGCTCTTCTTCATAAATGTTGGTATTGTGGATCTAAAACAATCCAGCTGACACAAAAACACTAAATGTGTCAGTGGACGGATGTGACATGGTTGTTGTGGATCCCATCATACTGATGCTCTGCAGCCATGTCAGCGTTTACACTAATGATCCCTGTGCAAAAACTAGGAGCACTATTATTTATTGGATAGTTTAGCATCAGACTAAAGAGGAAAGAACAATCTAGAATTGTTCTTTGTGTCTAAAAATGCTTCTTATTGTAAAAGTGTTGATGTAAACAGTGCTGTGTGCCATTCTTCATGTATGTATTGGTGGAACAGAAGCAGGATGGATCAGCACCATACTCCAGATTGAACCTGTACAATAAAACATGTGATATGGAGGAGAGAATCGGGGAAGAAAAACTGGGGAATCCAAAAGAAGAGAAGATTTGTTTTCAGCTCAGTTCAGTTCAAATAGAACTTGTCCATTTGTGACATGAAAATATAGCATTAATTGTGCTGAAATGGTTCATTTTGGAGCTGAAAACATAGTTCATATGAGCATCACATGTTGAACAGAACTGAAATCCTGTCCATTTGAACAACTGTCATTTACCAACACAAAGTTCCTTTGGATTCACTGAGACTGATTTAATATAAACAAAGACACAAACAAGACCTCTGAGCACATTTTAGCCGAAAGATAAACGTCCCACAAATCAAGTCCAAATAAGGCATCAGTGAGGCTCGTATTAAGTAAATGTGTTTATGTTCCATCCATCCATTCCCTTCCTTTATCCGGGGCCGGGTCGTGGGGGTAACAGTCTAAGCAGGGATGCCCAGACTCCTCCCTCTCCTCAGATTCCTCTCCAGCTCTCTGGGTGGACCCCGAGGCGTTCCCAGTCCAGTTCACAGATGTAGTCCTTCCAGTGTGTCCTAGGTTTTCCCTCAGGTCTAAACCTGGTGGGACATGCCCAGACACCTCCCTCTCCTTAGACTCCTCCCTCTCCTCAGACTCCTCCTTCTGGTGGGACATGCCCAGAACACCTCCCTCTCCTCAGACTCCTCCCTCTCCTCAGTCTCATCCTCCCTGGTGGGACATGCCCAGAACACCTCCCTAGGGAGGAGTCCCAGGAGGATCTGAACCAGATGTCTGATCCACCTCACCTGGTTCCTCTGGATGTTGGAGGAGCAGCGGTTCTACTCTGAGCTCCTCCCCCTATCCCTGAGGGTGGATCCACCCACCTACAAAGGAAACTCATTTGGACCGCTTTGTATCCTGGATCTGGTCCTTTGGGTCCTGACCCAAAGCTCATGACCACAGGTGAGGGTCTGAATGTAGACTGAGGGTAAATCCAGAGCTTCTCCTTTGGGGCTCAGCTCCTTCTGAACCACAACAGACCCATACAAGCACTGCATCACAGCAGACGCTGCACCCATCCACCTGTCAATCTGAACCTCCATCCTTCCCTCACTGTGAACCAGACCCAGATACTGGAACTCCTCCACTGGGTCAAAGACTCCCCACTGACCCAGAGAGGACAAACCACCTTTTTCCGGTCCAGAACCATGGCCTCAGATTTGGAGGTGCTGATCTCATCCCACTCGCTTCACACTGGGCTGCAAACCACCCCAGGACACGCTGAAGGTCCAGGTTCAATGAGGCCAACAGGACAACATCATCTGCAAAAAGCAGAGATGAAATCCTGTGGTCCCCAAACCGGACCCCCTCCGGCCCCTGGCTGCGCCTAGAAATTCTGTCCCTAAAAATTATGCACAGAACCAGTGCTAAAAGGCAGCCCTGCTGGAGTCCAACATGCACCTGGAACAGGTCTGACTTACTGCCGGCAATGTGAACCAGACTCCTGCTTCGGTCATACAAGGACCGGACTGCCCTTAGCAGAGGACCCCGGACCCCATACTCCCAAAGCACCCCTCACAGGATATCACGAGGGACACGGTCAAACGCCTTCTCCAAATCCACAAAACACATGTGGACTGGTTGGGCAAACTCCCATGAACCCTCGAGCACCTGATGGAGGGTATAGAGCTGGTCCTGTCTTCCCGACCAGGACGAAAACAGCATTGTTCCTCCTGGAATCCGAGGTTCGACTATCGTCTGATTTTCCTCTCCAGTACCTGGAATAGACTTCCCCCAGCAGGCTGAGGAGTGGGACCCCCTGTGGTTGGAGCACATTCTCCAGTCCCTCTTTTTAAAAAGGGGGACCACCACCCCGGTCTACCATCCAGAGGTACTTCCCCGACTGCCATGTGATGTTACAGAGACATGTCAACCAAGACAGTCCCTGCACATCCGTAGACTCAAGGCACTCAGGGCGAATCTCATCCACCCCCGGTGCTCTGCCACTGAGGAGGTATCCAACCACCTGGGTGACTTCAGCTTGGGTGATGGACCAGTCCACCTCTGAGACCTGGACCAGTCCACCTCTGAGACCTCAGCCTCTGCTTCCTCCATGGAAGACGTGACAGTGGGATTGAGGAGATCCTCAAAGTATTCCTTCCACCGTCGGACAACACCCCCAGTGGAGGTCAGCTCCTCCCACTTCCACTGTAAACAGTGTTGGTGGCGCACTGCTTTACCTCCAGAGGCGCCGGACGGTTTGCCAGAATTTCCTCGAGGCTGACTGATAGTCCTCCTCCATGGCCTCCCTAAACTCCCCCTAGACCCAAGTTTTTGCCTCCACCACCACTCGGGCTGCGGCACGCTTGGCCTGCTGGTACCCATCAGCTACCTCTGGAGTCCCACGGGCCAACAAGGGTCAATAAGACTCCTTCTTCAGCTTGATGGCATCCCTTACTTCCGGGGTCCACCACCGGGTTTGGGGATTGCCGCCACGACAGGCACCGGAGACCTTGCAACCACAGCTCCAAGCAGCCGCTTCGACAATGGAGGTGGAGAACATGGTCCACTCGGACTCAATGTCCCCAGCCTCCCCAGGATCTGAGAGAAGCTCTCCCGGAGGTGGGAGTTGAAGACTGTGCTGACATCGGGTTCTGCCAGACGTTCCCAACAGACCCTCACAATGCGTTTGGGCCTGCCCAGTCTGTCCAGCTTCCTCCTTCGCCAGCGGATCCAACTCACCAGGTGAACTGCCACCTTACCGTGGTGGGGGAGTTTGAGCGCCTGAATGATCCCAGGAGGTATTTGTCAAGGGCTTTATGCCCCTGCAGGGTCCTCCCAAGGCAAACAGGTCCTGGGTGACGGGCCAGACTAAGAGCAGTTCAAAACCCCCTATGAAGAAGAAACATCCAAAGAACGTGATGTCGCCCGGCATGGCACAGCCGGGGCCCCACCCTGGAGCCAGGCCCGGGATTGGGGCTTGTAAGCGAGCGCCTGATGGCTGGGCCTTTGCCCACGGAGCCCGGCGAGGCCTAGCCTGAAGGAGCGAAGTGGGCCCGCCCTCCGATGACTCACCACCCACCGAGGGAGCTGTAGGGGCCAGGTGCATTGTGGATTGGGTGGCAGTCGACAGCAGGGGGCTCGGCGACCCGATCTCCAGACACAGAGTCTAGCTCTTGGGACATGGAATGTCACTTCGCTGGGGGGGAAGGAGCCGGAGCTTGTGAGGGAGGGTTGAGAGATATTGTCTTGATATAGTTGGGCTTACCTCTGCACACAGCTTGGCTCTGGAACCCAACCCATCGAAAGGGGCTGAACTCTCCACTTCTCTGGCATTGCCTGCGGTGAGAGGCGGCAGGCTGGTGTGGGCTTGCTCGTAGCCCCTCAGCCCAGCCGCCATGTGTTGGAGTTCATCCCTGTGACGAGAGGGTCGCATCCCTGCACCTTTGGGTTGGGGACAGGTGCCTCACTGTTTTTTCAGCCTACGGTCCGAACAGCAGTGCAGAGTACCTGGCCTTCTTGTAGTCCCTGGGAGGGGTACTGGATGGTGCTCCGACTGGGGACTCCATTGTTCTCCTGGACGACTTCAATGCCCACGTGGGCAACGACAGTGAGACCTGGAGGGGCGTGATGGGGAGGAAACAGCCTCCCCGATCTGAACCCGAGTGGTGATTTGTTATTGGACTTCTGTGCTAGTCACAGTTTGTCCATAACGAACACCATGTTCGAACACAGGGATGTCCAGAAGTGCATGTGGCACCAGGACACCCTAGGCCGGAGGTCGATGATCGACTTCGTTATCGTGTCATTAGACCTCCACTGCGTGTTTTGGACACTAGGGTGAAGAGAGGGGAAGAGTTGTCAACCAATCACCACCTTGTGGTGTTAATGTTCCTTTGGTTGGAACTGGAACCCTAACCCTAACCCTTTGGTGTGAACTGTTCCTTCAGGTGACGACCAGGAGAGAAAAGTGTCGCAGCTTCATCGAGTTGACTCCAGGAGAAACCCAGGTTTATACACAAACTAACTTTAACCCAGAACTAACCCATGAAACAGAACTAACCCTAACCCAGAACTAACCCATGAACAGACCTAACCCTAATCCAGAACTAACCCATGACCAGAACTAACCCATGAACAGAACTAACCCTAATCCAGAACTAACCCATGAACAGAACTAACCCAGAACTAACCCATGAACAGAACTAACCCTAATCCAGAACTAACCCATGAACAGACTAACCCTAATCAAGAACTAACCCATGAACAGAACTAACCCTAACCCAGAACTAACCTAACCCCAACTAACCCATGAACAGAACTATCCCTAATCCACAACTAACCCTTGAACAGAACTAACCCCAACCCAGAACTAATCCATGAACAGAACTAACCCTAACCCAGAACTAACCCTAACCCAGAACTAACCCTAACCCCAAACTAACCCATGAACAGAACTAACCCTAACCAGAACTAACCCATGAACAGAACTAACCTATGAAGAGAACTAACCCTAACCTAGAATTAACCCATGAACAGAACTAACCCTAACCCACAACTAACCCATGAACAGAACTAACCCATGAACAGAACTACCCTAACCCACATAAACAACCATTAATTTCACATCAGTTGAAGGAAACATCAGTCTTATCCCATGTAATATGTGAGTCTGATCTGTCCCCTGTCCTTCTGTCCATCTGTCCATCTCTTCACTTGTCCATGCTGTCCACTTGTCCTTCTGTCCCCTTGTCCCTCTGTCCACTTGTCCATCTGTCCATTTGTCCATCTGTCCACAGGTGTCCTCTGGTTGTCGTCATCAGTGAGTTCATGTACATCGGTCTGTTGTCCATGGGTTTCCTGTTGATGTGTGTGGAGTTCATCTGTTTGTGCGCAAAGAGAGAAATGAACGCCCTGAAGATCAACGCCTTCGCCGCCATGTGCACCGTCCTATCAGGTACCAGTTTAGGACTCCTCCCCTCCTGTCCTATCAGGTACCAGTTATGGAGGCACATTCATGGTTTCATATTGACTTGGACCAGTTTAGTCCAGACGTGTGTGAACAGATCTGCCCCTTCTGTCCAATATCTGTAACTCTATTTAAACAAACTGTCTTCCGAACAGCGCCAGGCTGTCCACAGACAAAACTACGCTTATTACAAATTGCTGTGATGTGGTTCTCAAATTCATAGTTGAGTTTTTATTGGCTGAAATGTTGACTTGTTTGTGCAGACCAGGCCTGGGTATCATGGCCAGCAGTCGGACATTGTCACTTTATTTTTCCTCTAACTCCATACTCAGCCATAGGTGTTCATATGGATCCAAGTTATTATTCCAAGAATGAGCAGCTTCCACGACTCGCCTCAGAGAACCCCCGGGCCTCCGGTTCCTTCACACTGTGGGGAGGACCTCCAGCGGAGGACATCTGACAGGAAAAGTGTAGGAAGAGGGGATCTGTTGTAAGCTTTTAGCCTAGTTAGCAAGCCAGTTCACTGGCCCCTCTTCTGCTTCTCAGCACTCTGTTTCCTTGCTCCTCTAAGTCTGGGTTTCTTATCGGTCAAGGCTCTTGTCCTCAGGATCTGCAGTCCACCCAACGTGGTCTGGAGCTCTGCTTTAATATCTGTTTAATGCTTTAATTGCACCTGAGCTATACTTCTACACTGGTAGCTGAGAAGCTGCTGCTCATGTCAGAGATCCAGATCCAGATGTAGATCCAGATCCAGATGTAGATCCAGATGTATGTAAACCCTGGGATGTGGATCAGTGTTTGGATCACGTCCTGTTTTCAGAAGGCCATGGTCAAATGTTTTCTGTGTTCAGAATGGAACCACACCAAGAATTCAAAACAATCAACCAATCAGCAACCTCGCTGTTGTCACTGTTTGATCAGATGTACCCCTGGTACATGTTCTACCCGTGGTACATGTTCTACCCATGGTACATGTTCTACCCGTGGTACATGTTCTAACCCCTGGTACGTGTTCTACCTGTGGTACATGTTCTACCCCTGGTACATGTTCTACCCATGGTACATGTTTTATCTGTGGTACATGTTCTAACCCATGGTACATGTTCTAACCCCTGATACATGTTCTACCTCTGGTACATGTTCTACCTGTGGTACATGGTCTCCTCCTTGGACCCTCCCCCAGGTTTGAAGAGATCCTTTTCTTCTTCATAGGTATGATGGGCATGGTGGGCACACATGATGTACACCACAGTGTTCCAGATGACTGGCAGCATCGGCCCTAAAGACTGGAGCCTCAGACCTGGGACTACGGATGGTCCTTTGCGTAAGTTTAACTCATTCATTCAAACTCATCCATGCAGTGGAAAACAGAATTGACCACAGATAAAAAAAAAAAAACACAACAAAGACAAAGTTTAGAGCTACCGACAAAAGGACCAACTGGTTCGACAAAAGGACCAGCTGGTCCAACCTCAGAGGACTCTGGAAACTTCTGCATTTGACGCAGATTTTTGAGAAATAACTGATGATAGGACAGAGCATGGGTTCTTCTCAGTTCTGCCTTGGGTTCTTCTCAGTTCTGCATGGTTCTTCTCAGTTCGACCATGGGTTCTTCTCAGTTCCACCATGGGTTCTTCTCAGTTCCACCAATGGGGTTCTTCCACATACATCCTGTACAGACTCAACACTATTCTTCCTGTCCTATTATTAAATCTAATTTGACTTAATTTCCTTCATTGGTTCAGTTTTGAACCCTAAACCCTTGTCGTGGGGCATAATCAGAGTCATTCCATTAATAACAGTCGTTTCGTTCCTTCCCTGTTGTTTTGCGTAGTTGATTGACAGCAGTGGATCCACCCCTTTTCCACCACAGGACATTTGACCTTCAACCTTTACTTACCAGAACTTTGGAGAATCTTGGTGCATTTCCACTGAAGTTACTCCATACAAAACTTTCCTTCAACTCCAAACTTTCCCAGATGAAAGTTCCTGGTAGGGGGCGGGACTTTTCAGATTCCATGAACATTGATTGGTGGAACCATAAGGATAGTGTTCACCGAGTTCAGCCAGTGTGTGTGTGTAATCTGCTTTATTCCATTTGTACGAGGTTCCATCTGATCTGAAATCTGGCTCCATTGGTCACTGATGTAAAGTCACACATGCACGTTTGATCAGATTCCATTTATTTGGATTTTATTTCTCTGTTGAATGTTTTTAGTTCAACCATAATTGTCATCGTCTGTTCTGTATCCAATAGTTCGATAAATCAATCATTTAGGAATTGACAGGATTTTTTCATGAACTATAGGAAACAATATTTAGCTTTTATTCTTATAGACCCGATGCCAAAGACAAATTCAGGTTCTCCAGGAAAATTGCCGCTTATCAATAATCGTTAATTGAGAAGGTCACCAAGTGATGATTAATGGAGTTAATCGATCATTTGCGTCCCTAGTTCCTACTTTTTCCTTCATGGTGCATGTGTGAGTCTTCCCAGTCCGTCCAATCACACTAATAGTATTTATGTCAATACAAGTGTTTGTGTCGACCCTCACATTCGTTTGATCTGATTTAAAAAGTTTGTATTGAGCTTTTCCACAGACAACACTGTGGATTCCATGACATCATCTGCATACAATGAAGAGTTATATTTCCAGACAATGTTGATGCCTGTCCATGTGCGTTTGACGCTGTTGAACGCTGTGGAACACTTGTCCATTTGCTGTTGAATGCTTTGTCTACGTGCTGTTGAACGCTGCTGAACGCTTATCCATGTGCTGTTGAACGCCTGTTGAATGCCTGTAGATGTGCTGTTGAATGCTGTTGAACGCCTATATATGTGCTGTTGAACGTTGTTGAAGCCTGTCCTGTGCGTTGTTGAATGCCTGTCTATGTGCTGTGAACACTATTGAATGCCTGTATATGTGTTGTTGAATGCTGTTGAACGCCTGTATATGTGCTGTGTGAACGTTGTTGAAGGCCTGTCTGTGTGTTGTTGATGCCTATGTGCTGTTGAACACTATTGAATGCCTGTAGATGGTTGTTGAATGCTGTTGAATGCTGTTGAATGCCTGTTGAACGCTGTTGAATGCCTGTTGAATGCCTGTTGAACGCAGTTGATGCCTGTTGAACACTTGTTGATGCCTGTTGAACGCTGTGAATGCTGTTGAACCGCCTGTATATGTGCTGTTGAAACGCCTGTATATGTGCTGTTGAACGCCTGTATTTGTGCTGTTGAATGCCTGTTGAACGCTGTTGAAATGCCTGTTGAACGCTGTTGAACGCCTGTTGAACACTGTTGAATGCCTGTTGGACGCAGTTGAATGCCTGTTGAACACTGTTGAACGCCTGTTGAATGCTGTTGAACGCCTGTATATGTGCTGTTGAAACGCTGTTGAACGCCTGTATATGTGCTGTTGATGCTGTTGAATGCCTGTTGAATGCCTGTTGAATGCCTGTTGAATGCCTGTTGAACGCCTGTTGAATGCCTGTTGAACACAGTTGAATGCCTGTCCCTGTTTCTGCAGAATGGCATGGCTGTCCTTCAGCTGCTGCATGGCGGCCGCCGTGGCAACGCTCAATTCCTACACCAAGACCGTCATCGAGACGAGGCACCGGGCCAGAGGTGGGATGGAGGAGGCGAGGGCCGCCGCCCGGCCCCGTCCTATGAGGAGGTGGTTCGAGCGGGAGGCGGGAAGCCGTAGGCGGAGGAGTTTACTCCGTCAGCCAGCTGATTCAACTGGGCCAGCAGTGGGGTACTCATGGACCCTCTGTGGCCCAGAGGATTGGGCCCGGCGGTGGGACCGCTGCATGTGGGGCCGGAGGAGCGCTGCTGGTGGGCGGAGGAGGGATCGTAGTGGTGGGATGGGAGCGGTAGGGATGGGAAATAGGAATGGGAGGAGCAGGGGCAGGAGGAGGAATGGGAGCTGGAGTTATGGGGGTCGGAGCTGTAGGAGCCGGAGCGGTAGGATTGGGAGGGATGGGGGTGTGGACCAATAGGTGAGGAGAACGGCTGGTGGACCCCCATGGGGTGGTGGTGGTGGAGGGGGTGTGAGCAGAGGGTGTGAAGACTGTGAACGGGAGAATGGACGAAATGGAGTACGCCCTGCAGGACGACCCGAAGGGTCACTGTGCTAAAGGGGGACTAGACGACGAAGGGTCACTGTGCTAAATGTGGACTAACGACACTGAAGGGTCACTGTGTTAAGGTGGACTAGATGACACAGAAGGGTCACTGCGCTAAAGGTGGACTAGATGACACAGAAGGGTCACTGCGCTAAAGGTGGACTAGACGACAGAAGGGTCACGGTGGTAAAGATGGACTAGAAAACAGAAGGGTCACTGTGGTAAAGATGGACTAGAAAACAGAAGGGTCACTGTGGTAAGATGGACTAGACGACACAGAAGGGTCACTGTGGTAAAGATGGACTAGACGACACAGAAGGGTCATTGTGCTAAAGGTGGACTAGACGACACAGAAGGGTCATTGTGCTAAAGGTGGACTAGACGACACAGAAGGGTCATTGTGCTAAAGGTGGACTAGACGACAGAAGGGTCACTGTGTTAAAGGTGGACTAGATGACACAGAAGGGTCACTGCGCTAAAGGTGGACTAGACGACAGAAGGGTCACGGTGGTAAAGATGGACTAGAAAACAGAAGGGTCACTGTGGTAAAGATGGACTAGACGACAGAAGGGTCACTGGTGCTAAAGGTGGACTAGACGACACAGAGGGTCATTGTGCTAAAGGTGGACTAGACGACATAAGGGTCACTGTGCTAAAGAGGGACTAGACGACAGAAGGGTCACTGTGTTAAAGGTGGACTAGACGACACAGAAGGGTCATTGTGCTGAAGGTGGACTAGACGACAGAAGGGTCACTGTGTTAAAGGTGGACTAGACGACACAGAAGGGTCACTGTGCTAAAGGTGGACTAGACGACAGAAGGGTCACTGTGCTAAAGATGGACTAGACGACAGAAGGGTCACGGTGGTAAAGATGGACTAGACGACAGAAGGGTCACTGTGCTAAAGGTGGACTAGACAACCACAGAAGGGTCACTGTGCTAAGGTGGACTATACGACACCGAAGGGTCACTGTGCTAAAGGTGGACTAGACGACAGAAGGGTCACTGTTCTTAAGGTGGACTAGATGACAGAAGGGTCACTGCGCTAAAGGTGGACCTAGACTATACAGAAGGGTCACTCTGCTAAAGGTGGACTAGATGACAGAGTGGTCACTGCGCTAAAGGTGGACTAGACGACAGAGGGGTCACGGCGCTAAAGGTGGACTAGACGACAGAAGGGTCACTGTGCTAAAGGTGGACTAGACGACAGAAGGGTCACTGTGCTTAAGGCGGACTAGACGACTGTGTCACCAATCACAAGTGTTTGCTCCTGGAGGATTCTGTTGGGTCTCGTAAACTTGACTTGATTCTGATTTGAATTGATAAAGCACTTTGTGACTCGGTCTGTGAAAAGTGCTCTATAAATAAAATTTACTTACTACTTATTTACTAAAGGTGGACTAGACGACAGAAGGGTCACTGTGCTAAAGGTGGACTAGAGGACAGTGACAAATGCAGGGAACCATCAGAGCCCAGGCTCCTTGTTTAATGTCCCATTTCCTCTAAGTGGTAACGACTTTATCTCGACTCGACTCGGCCTTTTTGCATTTCCATTTACGAAAAAGGACCTGGAATCTGGTACCTGGTCCTAGTTTTTTGGAATTTGGTACCTGGTACTAGTTTTTTTGGAATCTGGTACCTGGTACTAGTTTTTTGGAATCTGGTACCTGGTCCTAGTTTTTGGTACCCTCCTCCTCTGAGGTTCCAGGACTGGGGACCAGATACTAAGGTGACACTGTGTAAACACTGCAGACCTCTGATTGGTCAGTGGTGTGTGTGCCCCGCCCTTTTCCAGTAAATCTGTCAGTAGGTGAATCCACATGATGACAGTCTGTAAAACTACACCATGGTTTGTCCAGGAGGTTCAGACGCAAACATTCAGCAGGAGTTTGACCAGACAACAGGCAACCAGTGAGTTTATCAGCAACTGTGAGCAGAGCACACAGAAGGAACGCACCGCATCGCTATGACGACCAGGGACTGGAAAGAGGGAGGATCTGGAATGGAAACGGTCTGGAATAGGACCTGGTACCAGAGTGGAAAGGGTCTGGAATAGGACCTGGTACCAGAGTGGAAACGGTCTGGAATAGGACCAGAGTGGAGTTGAGCCGAGCCGGTTCCACGTAGTGGAAACGCGGCATTAGTGACTTCAGATGGAGGAACCATCAGAGTCGACGCTTCATGTTTCAGGACTTCACTGAACTCTGAGACTGACTTTGGATCCTTCCAAGTCTTTAACAGTTTCTCGTGGCCAGAACAGACCCGAGGTAAAACCCCTGAAGCACAGGACAGACCCGGAGTTAAAATCCTAACTCTAACAATCACATCTTCAATCTCACCAGCAGATGTCAGTAGTTTCCCAGCAATGAACAGATTTGTACAAAGAGTTCAGAATTATGATGAAACGACTGAAACAACTGTTACACAGCAGATGGTACTGATGTTATGGATGTTACTGCTGTGATTGTGGTTAGCGTGTTACTTTGTTGGAAACTCTAAGTCTGAATTTTTTCGGTCTCATTTTTATAATTTTATTGTTGACTTGATCTGATCACAAACAAAATCGAACTCAGCTGAGGATCCGCAGCCCAAGTGGGGAAATGGACCCTGAACAATGCACCTCACTTTTATAAATCCTTGTAAACTGATCTTCAAACTCTGGCTGAACCCCTAGGTGGCCGTGGTCACAGAACATGGACTGGTGTCATATGACTCTAGAAGTCAAGCAGATGAAATTCCTCAACTCAATGTAAAAGCCCATAATGAGCATAATGTGTTTCCCTTTTATCTGTTGTTGTTTCCGATCGTCGGTGGGCGTGTGTATTTAAAAGTGTGTCTAAGGTAAAGTCCTGTGATCATAAATGTGTCAGTTTAGTTTTGTGACTAAGAGGGACCTATCCTAAGAACTGGACCACTGACCTAAGAACTGGACCTCTGACCAGTGAAACAAAGAACATCGAGTGACACAAAGAATCCTGACCAATACTCACTACGCGATTAAACCCACGAATTCAACCATCCAAATTCAAATCATATTTCATTGTTCAGTAATTGTTCCTAAACTGTGGAATATCCTTCCTGACATTGATGTTTTGGTATTTTATTTATTTTACTCCATTTTGGTTTATCTTGTGTAGATTTTATTATCTGTTGTTTCTTTTTTTTTATTTCTATTCCTTCTTTGAATCTTTACAGTACTTTGGTCCACGTCTGTTGTTTTTAAATATACTTTATGAATAAAATTGACTTGACTGGACTACGGATGTTACAAATGTTACAGATTTACTGATGTTACTGATTTTACATGTGTTACAGATGCTGCAGATGTTACTGATGCTACATTTAATTTCCTTTCCTTTTTTTTTTTTTTTTTCTTTTTCTTTATGGGCTCAGCTGGCTGACAGGCAGCTGTCTGTACCAATAAGGCAGCAGCCGACACCAACTGTACTCCCAGTCATCATTGCCCATTTTTCTGACACCTTTGCTCGTGTATCCTCTTTTATTTGGACAGTTTACCAGGGAGTGTCTCACGCTACTTTTTTTTTTTTTCCTACTTGTCTTGTTCTTCATCCTAACAGCAGAATGGTAGTCTGGTTCCTTTTGGTGCTGAACAAATTTGCTTTGCCAAGGGTAACTTCATAAAGTATATGAAGCGCCCTTTGATATTCTACTGTGTTTATTATGAGTTTAGTTGAACCACATTTCGATGCCTGACCTGACATGGGGGGTGGGGGGTGGTGGGAGAGAACAAGAGAAGAAGGTGGAGAAGACCCTCTACAAGAAAGTATCAACAATACAAACAGTAACAACCATGGAGACAATTATAATGGAAACAATAACTACAACCAGAACTGAGTAAACTGGGCAGAAGAGAGAGAAAACAAACAAAAACTACAGAAAAAACAAACAAAACAGCAATGAAATACATAAGACCTATGAAAAGACAGCATGAACAAATATCGTATACCACGTTCCACGTGGTATACGTTCCGTATACCACGTACCGCAAGCACCCCAGCACAGCCCCAGCACAAACCACAGCCCAGAGCAGCAACACCAGCCGCCAGGAACCCACCACGGTCCACCCCCCCCCCCCCAGCCACCGCCACACACCCCCAGTGCCTGCACACACATGTCTTTCCTGGTCTCAACAAGACCTGCGGTGGGCAAGAGAGCGGCTAGCCCAGCCCCACCACCACAATCCCCATGCGCACACATCATTCATCAGAGGGCGGCACCCCCCCAGTATGCAGCCAGGTGAGCTCCAAGCCAATGTTCCAACCCCCCTCCCTCCGGGCCCCCCGCCCCAGACAGCATCCAGGAAACATGGGGGTGCATGCTCTCACCTCTCCCAAGTCTCTTTTCAGTTGGAGCCCTGAAGCGAAGCGGCGTTCGTAAGACTTAAGAGGGCCTTCACTTCGGCTCCCATCCTGTCTGTCCCTGACCCCGTTGGTCAGTTTGTGGTGGAGGTGGATGCCTCTGATTTGGGGGTTGGAGCGGTCATTTCTCAATGTTCTCCTAAGGACAACAAGCTCCACCCATGCGCCTTCCTCTCGAGGAAGCTGTCTAAGGCCCGAGAGGAATTATGACATCAGCAACAGAGAACTGTTGGCCATCAAGGTGGCCTTGGAGGAATGGCAGCATTGGCTAGAGGGGACGGACATACCATTTCTGATCTGGACTGACCATAAAAAACCTCGAATACCTGCGTTCTCCTAAGAGACTCAACTCCTGTCAGCCAGGTGGGCTCTTTTTTTTCACACGATTCAATTTTTCTCTCTTATATCGACCCGGCTCAAAAAATGGCAAACCAGATGCTCTGTCAAGGATTTTTATGCCTGATTAAGCTGAGTCTGAACCAGAAAACATCTTACCTGAGTAATGTGTGGTGGATGCCGTCCGTTGGGAGATTGAGAGTTCTGTCATTGAGGCACTAAGAGACTGTAATATTCCGGCTGGTGTTCCACCAGACCGCCTGTTTGTCCCTGTTAACCTCCATCCGCAGGTCATCCACTGGGCCCACACATCCAGGTGGGCTTGTCACCCGGGGGTCCCAGCGGACCATGTTCATAATTAACCAGTGCTTTTGGTGGCCCACCATGGAGAAGGAGATGGCGGAATAACGTGGCGGCCTGTCCCACCTGCGCAGCTTGCAAGACTTCAAATAAACCCCTGGTTGGTCAGTTACGTCGCTGCCTGTTCCTAGCAGACCCTGGTCGGACATTTCTTTGGATTTTGTGACCGGGCTGCCCCCCGTCAGATGGTAATACCACAGTTTTAACCATTGTTGATCGGTTCTCTAAGATGGTTCATTTTGTGACCCTCTGCCAAAGAGACGGCAGAGGCAGTTTGTACCATGTCTATCGACTTCATGGGTTCCCTAAGGATGTGGTGTCCGATAGAGGCCCTCAGTTTATCGCATGTTTTGGCGTGCTTTTTGCTCCCTCATTGGGGCTTCAGTCAGTCTGTCCTCGGGCTACCACCCTCAGTCTAATGGTCAGACTGAACGGCTTAATCAGGTGCTGGAGGCCAGCCTGAGAGTTCTGGCCTCTCACAAGCCTGCATCATGGTGCCATCAGCTGATTTGGGTGGAATACACCCATAATTTGTTGCCCTGTGCTTCATCTGGTCTGTCTCCATTCCATGTAGTTTTTGGATATCAGCCTCCCCTGTTCCAGCCCATGAGAAGGACGTCAGCGTCCCCTCAGCTCTGGCTCTGATACGGAGATGCAAGAGGACCTGGATTCGCCCCGAAAAGCTCTGTTAAAGGCCTCAGGGATCTACAAGGCAGCTGCAGACCGGCACAGGACTCCTGCTCCTGTCTACCAGCACAACCAGTGTGTGTGGCTGTCAACCCGTCATCTCCCTTTGAGGGTGGAGAGCCGCAAGCTGGCACCCAGGTTCGTGGGTCCTTTCCCTATTTCAAAGATTATTAACCCTGTCTCTGTTCGCCTTAAACTACCTAGGACTATGAGAATTCACCCAACCTTTCATGTCAGTCAAGTAAAACTGGCTAAAGAGAGCCGGTTGGTCCCGCTCACCCAGCCACCACCACCGCCCCGGATGATTGATGGGGATCCAGCCTACACTGTTCGCCAGCTCCTAGCGGCCCGTCGTTGGGGGAAGGGATTCCAATACTTGGTGGACTGGGAAGGATACGGCCCTGAAGAGCGTTCCTGGGTGCCCGCCTCCAACATCGTAGACCCGGACCTGATCCAGGACTTCCATCACCGCCACCCGGAGGTTCCTGGGCTGTCCGGAGCCGTCCCCTAGAGGAGGGGGTACTGTCATGTCGGCTCCCAGACAGTGTCTGGATTTTGTCTGTCTTTCTGTTTTGTCTGTCATTTCCTGTTTTATTTTGTTAAGTTTCCCTCATGTGTCTTGTCTGGTGTCTTTACTTCCCTTCCTTGATTGTTTCACCTGCTCCTGATTGCCTGACTCCACCCTGATGTGTTCCACCTGTGTCTAATTGTCTTCCCTCCCTCTTGTGTATTTAAACCCTGTGTCCTCCCCTGTCTCTTTGCCAGTTTGTTTGCTCCACTCGTTGTGGTTACTCACCAGCGTTTTGGATCCTGTCAGTCTGTCTGCCCGTTGTGACCTGTTTTGTCTACCGACCACCGATTCTGCCTTGCTCGTCTGTTGTGACCTGGTCGTTCATTCCAACTTCCGATTCTGCCTTTTCCCCTGATTACCTCAGCCTCCAACGATTACCTGTGTGTTTTGACCCTTGCCTGGATTTTGACCGGAGTAAAGCCTGCTCCTCATGTCCCGTTGCCTCCTGTTGTGCTCTTCCGTTATGACCTGGCCTGTTTTTGACATCCCTTTGTTTGCCCTATTCGGGTTGCTGTCGGGATTTCTCAGCTCGGCTGTGCTGACCGCCTGCTGACCCCCGCTCACAGCCTGGACGTCGAGTCCAGAGACCCATGCCTTCACAGACGGTTAACTATTCTGTGTTGTGCTTTTTCCCCTGTGATTGTGTTTAATAACCACTCTCAACTTTACATCTGTTTGCTGGTCTTGCATTTGGGTTCAGGCTTGTACTCAGTCCGTTACACGCGGAGGTTCAAAAGTTCTGCTACCTTGATTGGTAGTTGCAGGTTTAACTGGTTAGGGGTATATTTCTTACCTATAATAGATTTGATTTGGTGATATTCAAAAATGTGGTGCTGCTAATCCCATGTTGTGAAGTGAGCATGTAAATGGTACAAAGTTTCCGTCCACTATGATATTTTCTAAATGTGTTATTCCTTTGTTCTTCCACTGAGTAAAGTTTATAATTCTTTTATTTTGCAGGATGTCAGGGTTGTTCCAGATGGGTGTCTGCTTACATGGAAATGAGTGAACATTTGTTTATTTTAAGAAATTCCCACCAGGCTGTCAGAGTGGAGCTGATGTTCACACTTCTGTAACATTTATGATGCTTATGGTTGAACTAATGAATGGTAAGTCAGATATTGCTAGATCATCACACATTGCCTGCTCTATATCTAGCCATGGCTCATCTAGATAACTAGGTTTGAGCCATTTGCAGATATACTGCAGCTTATTGGCTAGGAAATATTGGCTGAAGTTGGAGAGGTCTAAACCGCCCCTGTCTTTGGTCTGTTGTAATGTATTTAGACTTATACGTGATGGTTTGTTTTCCCAAAGGAATTTAGAGACGTGTGAGTCCAGTGACATGAACCAACTAGAGGATGGTTTGATGGGTATCATGGAAAATAAATAGTTAATTTTAGGTAAAATCATCATTTTGATGGTGGCAACTCTCCCCATGAGTGAAACGGGTAATCGCCTCCACCGCAGAAGATCATCCTCTGTTGTTTTCAAGAGTTGAACATAGTTCAGTTTTATTAGTTCTGACAACCTGGGTGAAATATTTATACCTAGATATCTAATATTTCCTGAATGTATTGTAATATTGGGCACACCTTGAAAGTGACAGTTAATAGGCAGGGCTGTGGTCTTAGTCCAGTTAATGGAGTAATCCGATATTGATGAATAGTTATTTATAAGTGTGATCGTCTGGTAGAGAGATGCTTGTGAGTTTCTGGAGAAAAAGTAATACATCATCAGCATAAAGACTTATTTTGTGATCTATATTCTGGTACAGATTCCTTTTATTTCATCCTGTTGTCTAATGGCAGCTGCTAAAGGTTCAATAAAGATGGCAAAAAGTGAGGGGGAAAGTGGGCAGGCCCTGTGGGGTGCCTCTGTGCAGACTGCAGCTTGGAGAAGTTTGATCATGGTCCTCACACATGCATGAGGGTTCTTCTACAATATACTATCCAGTCAATGAAAGATGGTCCAAATCCAAACTTATTTATGTTGTAAATAGAAATTTCCAGTTGACCCGGTTGAATGTTTTTCTGCATCTAGAGAAATAATTCTGGTTTCAGATTGTGTATGTTAGAATAATCTATGAGGTTAATTAATCTGTGTGTGTTAGTTGAAGAGTGTCTACCTTTAATAAAACCTGTTGATCTGGATAGATTATTAAAGGAGTTATTTTCTCTATCCTTCTGGCCAGAGCTTTACTGATTCTTTTTAGATCTACACTGATTAGTGAGATTGGGCGGTAGCTGCATGGGAATGTTACAGTGGCCCAGAGGTGCAACAGGCCAAAAAATTATCCACTAGACGAAAAAAATTATCTACAACAAGAAAAAAAAAGAGAACAGCCTAAAAAAATTATCCACGAGATGAAAAAAATTATCTACTACAAGAAAAAAAAGAGAACAGCCTAAAAAAATTATCCACGAGATGAAAAAAATTATCTACTACAAGAAAAAAAAAAAGAAAAACAGCCCAAAAAAATTATCCACTATAAGGAAAAAAAAAGAGAGAACAGCCTAAAAAAATTATCCACTAGACAAAAAAATTATCTACTGCAAGAAAAAAAGAGAACAGCCTAAAAAAAATTATCCACTATAAGAAAAAAAGAGAACACGCCCAAAAAAAATTATCCACTAGATGAAAAAAAAAACCCTATAAGAAAGAAAAGAGACCAGCCAAAAAATTATCCACTAAAAGAAAAAAAATAAGAGAACAGGCAAAAAAAATTATCTACTAGCCCAAAAAATATTCACTATAAGAAAAAAAAAAGAACAGGTGAAAAAAATTATCTATGAGAAAAAAAAAAGAGAGCAGCCCAAAAAAATATCCACTATAAGAAAAAAAAACACATCATCCACCTTTTCAATTACGGGGGCGCTGTTTACCTGAAAGGTGGTCTTGCTTTAAAATTAAGGCCACCACAAAAAATAAAAGGATAGGCTGAAAAATTTTAAGGCTTTCGGCTAATGTGGCTAATGCTAAGGAAGTACCCCCACCGGAAGTGGATGTCGTGCGCTAAAAAATAGTTATTTTAAAATATAGATATTTCCATTAATATAGTTTGCAAAGCAGTTAAATGATTAAATACGGTTCCAGTGTCTGCTCCAGGTTAGGCATGGGCGTTAAATGGTTAAGGTTAGGGTTAGGGTATGGTTGGGGTTAGTTTTCAGTGGTAAATGGCCCTTGTGTGCACTGTGTGAAGGTTCGTTGCTAAGCTAATGCTAACGCGAAAAGTTGACGGCAACTTTGTGAACTACCAGTGCGAGTAAACAATTTTGTGATTACGGTGTTGAATTGTTCAACTGCCTGACATTCAGTATCATTTTTGATGAATATTCGCTACAAGAAGTTCTAAAATTATTTATTTTGAGAGGAGGAGAAGAGGAGCTTCCTGTGGAGCTCCACTATCATGGCATCGCCCATTTGTTGAGAGACAGCGAGTGCATATTGCGGCACCGACACTGGTACCGTGGCACCTCGGCTGGTGCGGCACCACGGTTGATGCCGCGAGGTGCCGTGGCACCTCGGCTGGTGCCGCGACGTACCGCGGTACCACGGCTCGGTGCCAGGTACCCCAGCACGGCACCGCGTACCATGGCTCGGTACCACAGCTCAGCTCGTTGCCAGGTGCCGAGGCACTGCGGTACCACGGCACACATCTGTATCTCCACAAAATGTCCTTCTTGATCTAGTGTTAGTGAGACACTCCGTTTGAGTGAGGAGCAGAGGTCTACCTGCAAACAAATGGGCGATGCCATGATAGTGGAGCTCCACAGGAAGCTCCTCTTCTCCTCCTCTCAAAATAAAATAACACAAAGTTGCCGTCAACTTTTCGCGTTAGCATTAGCTTAGCACGAACCTTCACACAGTGCACACAAGGGGCATTTACCACTGAAAACTAACCCCAACCATACCCTAACCTTAACCATTTAACGCCCATGCCTAACCTTGAGCAGACACTGGAACCGTATTTAATCATTTAACTGCTTTGCAAACTTATTAATGTAAATACCTATATTTTAAAATAACTTTATTTTTTAGCGCACGACCGCCACTTCCGGTGGGGTACTTCCTTAGCATTAGCCACATTAGCCGAAAGCCTTAAAATGTTTCAGCCTATCCTTTTATTTTTTGTGGTGGCCTTAATTTTAAAGCAAGACACCTTTCGGGTAAACAGCACCCCCGTAATTGAAAAGGTGGATGATGGGTTTTTTTTTTCTTATAGTGGATATTTTTTTGGGCTGCTCTCTTTTTTTTCTCATAGTAGATAAATTTTTTCCACCTGTTCTTTTTTTTTCTTATAGATGAATAATTTTTTGGGCTAGTAGATTAATTTTTTTGCCTGTTCTCTTATTTTTTTCTTTTAGTGGATAATTTTTTTGGCTGGTCTCTTTTTTTTCTTAGAGGGGATTTTTTTTTTTTTCATCAAGTGGATAATTTATTTTAGGCTGTTCTCTTTTTTTTTCTTACAGTGGATAATTTTTTTTGGGCTGTTCTCTTTTTTTCTTGTAGTAGATAATTTTTTTCATCTAGTGGATAATGTTTTTAGGGCTGTTCTCTTTTTTTTTCTTGTAGTAGATAATTTTTTTCATGTAGTGGATAATTTATTTTAGGCTGTTCTCTTTTTTTTCTATAGTGGATAATTTTTTTAGGCTGTTCTCTTTTTTTTCTATAGTGGATAATTTTTTTGGGCTGTTCTCTTTTTTTTTTTTTTCTTGTAGATATTTTTGTCATCTAGTGGATAATTTTTGTAGGCTGTTCTCTTTTTTTTTCTTATACTGATAATTTTTTTTGGGCTGTTCTCTTTTTTTTTCTTGTAGTAGATCATTTTTTTCATCTTAGTGGATAATTTTTTTTAGGCTGTTCTCTTTTTTTTTCTTGTAGTAGATAATTTTTTTCGTCTAGTGGATATTTTTTGGCCTTTTTGCACCTCTGGGCCACCGGGAATGTGGGCTCTTTTCCTGGTTTTAATATCACACTAATGTTAGCTACGTTCATATTTGTGGGATTTCGTTTTTCGCCTTTATTTCTAATATCGTTTTGTAGAAAGTCCCGGTGCCAGAATAGTCAGAATTCCTTTGCAGAATTCTGCTGGAAAAACATCTGGACCTGGAGCTTTATTATTGGGCATATGTTGAAGAGCTTCTTGAAGTCACCAACAGACAGAGGTGAGTCCACAGATGTTTCTCTGATCCTGTTGTAATTTTAGTAGATTGATGCTGCTGAAAAAACTGATCAATATTATCATCTGATGGGTCTATTTGTGATGTGTATAATGCTTTATAGAAATCCTTGAAAGTGTTATTTACACTCAAAAAACGGAATCTGGCTGGCTGTTAAATTTACTTAATTGTAACATACATTTTGAGCAATACAATTTCATGTTTACACAATGAACGTGAATAAATGATGCCGGATTTACTTGAAACAGAACTACTTAGCTTTTATTTGATTCAACCGTGTCAAAGTAACATGACACTATCAAGTTCTCACGCGCTTCCTGGAAAATGATGGCCCGATATCGTGAGAACGCGGTCACGGGATCATCAGGTAGTGGGTAACATGAGAAGAGACTACCTGCGGGAGGTCCACTACCGGCGGGAAGTAATTCAGCCAGCGGGCACATGAACAGGTAAGAATCATTTATCATCTGCCTTTAAATTGGATCAAAATGCAACGAATACCATACATAAGTGCCATCACCTTAAGCGACGCTTGTCCCGCGTTTGTTTTGTTGTTCGACCGAATGTAACGTTTACTTCGGTTAAAATGGGCGACCGTTCGCTATTTGCATGGCTGAGACGTTACAGACGGTGACGTCGTTACCAGCAAGTTCGTTACAAACGGCGTTACGAATTAAACTAGTTTAATTTCTCAGTCGCGTTGTTCAGCTTTCATGTGTGTTTAACTTTCGAGGCACTCCGTTGTTTTGCTCAAAACACTGCAGCAAGCGCTAAAATGAAAAGCCGTTTGGGAGCCCAAAGAGCTGAGTGTTGTTGGTGAGCTGAGCCAATCTCGTGCCCTAGAAAGACACAGAATTTCCATCACCATCAGACTATAAGAAGGAGGGAAGAGGTGGGATAAAATTGGTGAACAGAGGGAGGAGAAAGTTGTAAAGGTTATTCTGAAATATCGCATGTAGTTTTTAGAATTCACTCGCAGTCTTCATAAAGCCAAAGTTCAGTCATCAGTATTTGCTTAGTAAAAATATTACTTCAAATTGATAGGCAGAGATGGATTCATTTATGTCCTGTATTTATTTTAAGGGCAATTAAGTGATAGAGGCCTTGATATAAATCAACATACAAAAAATAACTGGTTATTGGTATAAGAAAAAAATACAATTAAAGTCTCAGTTATATACAACTAGCAGATTAATTTGATAACGATATAATAATGTTTTCCATTCACTGATATTAATTCATCTGTCTGTTCTATTTATCACAGCCATTGGTTACTGCCAACTTCCACTCTGCTGTCCACCTGCAAGTGTTCTGTCCAGCTGCACCTGAAGTCTGAAGTCCAACTGCATCAGTGGCTACAGGTTAAATCATCCTAGTTCCCTTTTTTTTTTTATTATAATTATTTTGTGTGTGTGGTGTGGTGTGTGTGTGTCTGGCTGTTTGTGTTAGAAGTATGCCAGTAAAAGTGGTTTGTTCTGGAGCTGCGGCTGCCGCAGCTCCACACATTCACCTCTAACACAGACTCATAACAGGATGTAAACAGGGTCACAAAGCGACATCACATAAATAAAGTGGTACAGATCGTCTCCATGACACTTATTATAACAATCTGAGCCTGTTAGTAGCAAAACAAGCAATTTTTGGCATACTTTTTACACAACCAGAAATTGCCTGCACATCCCCGTTAGACTTACTTCAGCTTTCAAGCAAAAATGAAACTTAGTGAATACTGCGCCGATCGGCCTTATTTTGGTTCCTATCATTCAGTTGCACTGCTGGCCAATCCCAAATACAGCCCAGGTTCAAAATCCTGAAGGTATACTTTAAAATAGCAAATCTTCTGCCAAAAATGGCTTTCAGTATACTTTTAAGTAAAACAAATATTATATTCATTTGATGTGCGAAACCCATTCTACTGGTTTATTTAAATTGTGTTTCAAATGTATGTGTGTCTGTTTTATTCTCTGATCTGCAGAACGACGGGATTGATGCCAGACGAGAATGCATCCTTAAGGGACTGTGTGTCTACCTTAACGAAGATCCAGAAAGCTGGTGAAAGAATACAAGGTATAGTAATTTACCTTTATCTTTAGTAAGGAAATGATCACTTTAAGAATCAATAGGGATTCCTTGTGGGTTGTCAGCTTTAAAATTCGTAGAGATAGGCTTTTAAAGACCTAGGAAATGTAATATCAGCTGGTCATAAATTGTTTTGATGATTTGATATGTACTATTTCATCTGTTTTACAGTAAGTTTAAAAAATACATTTCACGAGAAGGGATGTAATGAACACCAGTTTAAAAATCTCTTTTTATTTGTTTTGTCACAGGCGGATGATGAAAACAGTCAGGCAGCCATGGCAGAGACCGTCTACGGCATCTATGTCATCCGACACAACGGTGCAGAGCCCAGTGATGCCCCAGAGGATGTTGGAATCATTCTGGAGGGGGTGACCGTCCTCAGCGAGTTGCAGAATGTACCTTTTGCATTGGCCATCCTGCTTGCCTTTGTGTATTCTCTGAACCTGAGTTACGCCCCAGAATTAAAATATACGTTTGAAACTCTGCAGAAAATAATCCTAGAGCTTGATGGGAACAGCCTATCTGCAAAAGTTCAGGCCCTTAAAACAGCTCTTTGCTGTTGAGAAGTTTTGCTCACCTGAGGGAAGCCCTTTTGTTTTCCTTTCTTTTGTTAAGGTGTTCTAAGTTCACTAGCAAAGTAAACTTTAAAACTTTAAACATTTAAAACAATGTGAACCTGTTACCTGTTTTTGTTTTGTTTTTTTGTACCACACACTTTTCGATCCACCAGTTAAAGACCACTGATTTAGGGGGAACAGTGCTGAATTTTTGTTTTCTTAATTGTTTCAGAAGTGATGCATTTCATTTGCTGTTTGCAAGTGTAAAATACTGTTTTAAACTCCGTTTGTAGCAGGTTGTAAATGCAAGTAAGCATTGTATTCAGTTTTTCATTAAAAGTGTGCAACTGTACTGCCTTTACAATTTAAATACAGTTTATGACAACATCTCTTGTCTTGTGGTATGTTACACACTTGTGACCAAGTAGACTGTAGACATTGTGGAAGTATCCTTTTTGAGTATAAATTCAAATGTAGTACTTAGAATTGCCTTAATTATATCATGGAAAGAATTTCCACGATTAAATGTCTTTCTTTAAACATTAAGCAATTTTGTTGGGCCAACTCGATAAACTGAAGTTGGAGCAACTTAAGACAACAGTTGGATCAACCTAATTAAATTGTTAACCCAACCTGAGTAAATTACGTTGGATCCAGCCCTTGCAAACAAGTTGAATGGGCCTAGGTAAATCAAGTTAAACCAAACCTAGGTACCTTTAGTTGGACCAAATGAAATGTTTAATGTGTAATGTAAAAAATTTAATCGTGGAAATTCTTTCCATGTTTTTTTTAAGTTCATCCAAAGAGTACATTTTTTAGTGTATTTTGTCGGTGTCATGGCTAATGTTTCCTGCTGGATCTTTAACAGAGTAAATAGTTGTTTACTCTTTATTTGTTTTTAGTTGATTCACCAAAATTTCCCAGATTTGTTACTATGTTCAAAGTTCTCCAAGCGAAGCCTTTGCACCAAGAATTGCGTTTTCTTATTTATTATTTCATTCAGTTCCAGTTTAGCTTTCCTTATACTGTTTAGCGTGTGCTCATCTGGCGTGGCAGAGTAGGCTCCCCTCCAATGATTTAATTTGACCTTCTAGCTCCAGTATTTTTGAGGTCTCTTTCTTATGAGATGAGAAGGAATTATTTTCCCACGCAATTACTGCCTTTCCCGCCTCCCAGAGGACACACGCTGATGTTCTTGGTAACTCATTTTCTATGTATTCGGACCATTCTCTTTTAAAGTAGCTGATAAACTCAGGATCTTAAGTAATGATGTATTAAATCTCCAGTTACGAGTTGGTGACTTGATGTCTTATGAACCAGAGTGAGTGACACTGGTGCATGGTCGCTGACGGTGATAGGATGAATTTTGGTTTCAGATATATCACTCATCATCAGCGCGGCTGCTAGTAAGGAAGTAATCTAATCTAGAATAAGAGTGGTGGACTGAGGAGAAGAAGGTGTATTCCCTGACAAGGGGATGGTGAGAGCGCCAAGCATCGCAAAGACCAAAATCCGTCACGTATTGTTTAACAACTTCTGAGGCTTGGTCATGTCTGATATTTCCAGTGGGACTCAGCCTGTCAACTCCTGGGTCCAGAACTGTGTTGAAGTCCCCTCCAATAATGAATGTGCAATCTGAGGTGATCATAGAGTGATGTAAAAAGGAGGGGTTGTCAACATTTGGTCCATATAAGTTTGCAATACATAACTTAACATTTGAACTGATACTTTTAACTATAATAATCTGCCCTCTGGATCTGTGATTATGCTGTCAATGTCAACGTTTAGTCTTCTGTTGATGAGAGTTGCCACGCCTCTCTGTCTTGAATTGAAACATGCTGAGTATACATGTGGAAACTGTGCTGTATGAAGTGTGTCTACAGATGTCTGTGATAAGTGAGTTTCCTGTAGTAAGACAATATCTGCCTTTAAATCCTGCAGCTGATTGAAAATCTTGGTTCTCTTCACCCTGGTACCAGCTCCATGCACATTCCAGGAGACAAACTTCAGTGTACCCATGATCTGATTTGTGTTAGTTATATTTGATGCATGCAGATGTGTTGAAATCCCACATGCGATAAGTGTGTGGGTTTTGGAGACATGCTACTGTGCATCCATGTATTTCTAACATCCATCTACCTCTGTTCTGGTTTAAAACATGCATATAACGTGAGGTTGTCCTTACACATGAAAATGTGAGGGAAAGAAAAAGTGAAAGGAAAAGGAGAGTGAGAGGGATACATATAATAAAAAGAGAAAAAAACACATCGCTGTTGTGCGTGTGGTGTGACGTGGAGACAGGCAGTGCATTAGTGACATGTCATTGGTTTCCATTGGCATTAATGTTAGTTCAGTCCCTTATTGCCTTAAGTCCGTGTATATGTGGGTGAACTTGTACTTCATCTTATTAGTAGAGCCAAGGGGTGGTGTTCTGGTCCCGGTATAACTGACCGTTGACAAATAGTTTATCCACAGCGGATAACCGCTCTGCAGCCTTCCGTCATGAATTTGCGGCGGATTGGAAACAAAACCCGGCGTCGGTCCAAGATCTCCTTCGGAAACTGATCGTTGACGCTGAAATCTTTTCCTCTCAGCTCTCGGCCCTGGGACTTCACCTGCTCTTTCTGTTTGGAATTCACAAACTTTGCTACGATCGGTCGGGGCCGGCGGGCGCCGGGTCGTTTCCCTCCTAGGTGGTGAATGTCGTGAAAGGAGATGTTCTTCACAGCTTCCTCCAGTAGCTTCAGGTGGGCTTTCATGAAGCTTTTCACGGTGGCCTCCGGGGTCTTCTTTCCTCCTCTTCTGGTATTCCCCGCGAACACCAGGTTATCCCTCATACTGCGTGTCTGAAGGTCAAGGACAGTCTCCCTGGTTTTTTGTTCTCCTCCAAGAGCCGGGTCATTCCCTCCATGAGGGATTTCACCGTCTCCCTGAGCAAAGCATTCTCTTCAGCTAAGGCCTGCACCTGCTGCTGGCTGAACTCCAGTGAGGTCCCTGCAGTGCTGGAACTCCTTATGCATGAGTTCCAGTAGACACAAACGGGCGTCCAGGCTGGACAGCTTACTGTCGAAGGAAATCAGGATGTCCACCGGATCTTTTTCAGGTGCGGAAGCCGCTTCTGGTGAGTCCTACTTCCAAGATCTTTTCGCCGCTGCTTTAGGAGTCATGGTGTTGGTTTTCCCCACCACAATGTTGTCGTAGCACCGGTCGATATACCCCGTCAGGCTGGCCAGGTCTTCCTTGCTGTGCTCCAGCATGATGTGTTAGATACTCTATTTCTCTACTTTTAGGTGTGATTAGCAAGGAACTGGCAAAAGAAGACGGTTAAATAGCTCATTACATTAAATATTGTAAGCGTGCCTTGTTTTAATCTGCCACCTCGCCGTCTCTCAGATTCTACGACACAACCATGTCACCACGCACTCCCACCCATTTCCTTTCATTTAATTGGATCTCCGTTAGCTTTGGCTTAGGCCATCGCTGTTCTTCCTGGAGTCCACACCACCATAATTGTCTTTATACGACAATACACAAATGACAAGAAACACCCACACACAAACCACAACTTAAAACCATTCATCACATGTACAAAACAAAACAAAAAAACATGTTCTACAGGACCTAGTTCAATTAACAGAACCTCCCAAAATTAGTTTTTAGTGTACTTTGTAAATGGTCATATATTTCACAGTTATAGATCAATGTAATGTCAAACAACTAAACATTAGCAGACACTGAGCATCCATCCATCCATCCATCCATCCATCCGTCCATCCATCCATTCCCTTCCTTTTATCCGGGGCCGGGTCGTGGGGGTAACAGTCTAAGCAGGAACGTCCAGACTCCTCCCTCTCCTCAGACTCCTCCTCCAGCTCTTCTGGGTGGACCCCGAGGCGTTCCCAGTCCAGTCCACAGACACAGTCTCTCCAGTGTGTCCTAGGTCTTCCCTCAGACTCCTCCTCCTGGTGGGACATGCCCAGAACACCTCCCTCTCCTCAGACTCCCTCTCCTCAGACTCCTTCCTGGGGACATGCCCAGAACACCTCCCCAGGGAGGAGTCCAGGAGGATCTGAAACAGATGTGTGATCCACCTCAGCTGGTTCCTCTGGACATGGAGGAGCAGCGGCTCTACTCTGAGCTCCGACACTGAGCATTGTTTTGCAAATAAATACTCTTTCAGTCGTTCTTTAAATCTGTATTTGTTTTTTTTTGATGATTTGTCCCAGCAGAACATTCCTTATCACCATGGCTCTGTCCATTCCAGTACTGTTCATTGTATTTGTTTTCACTGTAGGCAGAGGAACTCCACCTTCTGTCACCTGGTGTTCTGTAGATGTTCAGCAGAACCTTTATGGAATACCCTGGGCACTTTAGTCAGTGATATTTTCCTAATAAAAACAGTAGAGGCAATAAATCTGTTCTTTACCTTTAACCAAGCAGGACAGTTCTGAATTTTATCCCCATTTGTGCTGCTTTCTTCTGAAGCGTTTGTGGTTTCTTTCTATATGCTGTGGTAGTGCATGACCAAACATCTGAGCATTAAAGCTATACCGTATCATGTGGCATTTTTACACTTTTCTTTTGTCATCTTAAAATGCTCCTAATAAGCGTGTGTCAAACTAAAATGTAAAAGAAATCCATCAGGTATTGAAACTCAAAAATGTTTAATTCTCATATATTTCTGATAAAAGTCTGACCAATCATTTTATTCGGTCCGAATGAAATAATTGGCCGAACCTGGCTGAGCCTCCTGTCAATCATCCATTACTGCCGTCCTGCATCCGATCCATTATCGTCATCCCCCGCATCCGATATGTGTCCCTCTGAATCTGATGCTTCACTGGCACTACTCCTCCTGTCACTGACCACAGTCTGCTGTTTAAGGATGTGTTTGGATAAAACTGAAATGCACATGTGGAAGGAAAAAGCGGATTTTTAACAGAAACAACAACTAAGTGGAACAAACAGGAGTCCAATAAATGAAGGATGGGATGAAAGTCCAGAAGTCTGGTGTACTGGACTAAACAGGTCTGCACAAAGCTCAGCTTTTATGACTGTGGGACTCATACAGGTACATGTACATGGTGTCACACAGTGTAGGATTATGTAGGATGATAAATGTAAGGACTATGAAACCTCAAATGTCCACGGAAAAATTTGCGGAGGCCACGCGTTCACAGTGCGCGCCCGTCGCCTGGGCACCTCATGTCTGTGGTGCAGTGAAGATACTGACCCAGTACTGCACAGACCAGACCCTTAAATTCAGGGTCTACTGATGGAACAGGGGCCGCGGGCCCGCGGCAGGTGGATGATGCATCTGTTTACTGAGGGAGGGGTCCGCGGACACATCGAAGCGGACCGGACCTCCGCCTCTGCTTTCTCCGTGCACATCAGGTGAGAGGAGGAGAGAGGAGGAGGAGCCTCAGAGCTCAGGCAGAGGGAAGTGGGCTTTGGGGGAGGCGGGTTGTTCATGTTCAAACTTTTACTAAGTGCTGTGAGAAATGCCACATCGGTAGGTAGAGCTTTAATGTAAGTGTGATCAAAGCAGACCTTTAATGACACTTCCTCTGACATTTGAAGGTCAATATCAGAGCATGTCCTTATAGTCCAAATACTTCTGCCCATTTTATTTAGTACTATGTGTTTAGACCAGTGTTTCCCAACCAGTGTGCCATGAGAAATTATCAGGTGTGCCGTGGAAGATTATCCAATTTCAGCTGATTGGTTCTCTGAGCAAGCGGTGATGTAGGTCCATGTGCTGATGATCCATTCTACAACAGCAGTCTCCTGTTTCCTTTTGCAAAGTGAAAGTGAAAGGGAACCGGCCCCAATGTAGTGCGTTCTGTTGATAAAGCCCCCCTCATTAGTGATGTGTGGATCCACAGGTTACCTGCGGATCGGGTTGGGGGGCGCGCCTCTATTATACTACTATACGACAGACCTCAGTCTGTAAGGGGGGGGTCCATCAGGGGGGTCGCTGACGCACCTTTTTAGCTTTCTTGTTCCAAATGCCCCGCAACAATGTTGCCCCTGCACCCCCGGTGTGCTCCTGCCCCCCAGAAGAGTATCTGGTGACTGCTGCCAAGAAACTCCTCATTCTGGCAAACAAAGCTATTTCAGTTCTTTTCCCTTTCTCCACAACTTATCTATGCGAGGTGGGCTTTTCAAGCATGACTGCTATAAAGATGAAAAAAGACAGACTCACAGCTGCTGAGGAAGGTCTTTGTGTGTTTTTCTTCAATTCCTGCAACAGTATCAGCTTTGTGTTCAACTAAACAGGCCCAGGTTTCACACAGAGGAAGTACATTGAGACTAGATTTGCATTATATTTCAATAAATATACTTTTTGTGACATTTTTGTTTGGTGGTGTGCCTTGGGATTTTTCTAAAGTAAAATATGTGCCGTGGCTCAAAAAGGTTGGAAACACCGGTTTAGACCATGTTCACTCACTATGGAATAGTATTTCCAGAAGTTTAGTTTCCTGCACTTGTTCTACAGCCACATCATTTATATAGTTTTAGTTTCAGCTCATTCATTAACATAATTTTTGTCCCAAACACAATCCTATTTGTTTACAGATATTCAGAACTACTTGTTGGTGGATATCCATTTCACTACTGTTTGAAGTTCCAGATTTAAAACTCCTGAGTTCAGTTCTTGTGGGTTTTGCTCTGTATATTGTGGAATCATCAGCATACATGGACATTTTAGTGTCCCTTAGGGTCAATGTTAGGTCATTGGTAAATATTGAGTATAGCAATGGACCCAGACTACTTCCCTGTGGGACTCCACAGTCACTGACTTTAGGCTCAGACAAACTTCCATTAAATTAAATAGTCTGTTTTCGGTTTTTCAAATCACTTTCCAACCATCGGGTTCCAGTCAAACTAAAACCATAAAGTACTCATTTCTGTAACAACAAAGTATGATCTATAACCTGGAAAGCTGCACTGAAATCCGATCAAACTGCTCCTATTGGGCATCTGGTGACAGTGTCAGGTCATGTGACAGTTGAGTGCTCTGCCCTATTAGCAGGGCCGGACTGACACTCATTTTCAGCCCTGGAGTTTCATACCTCAGACCAGCCCACTTTAGATCACGACCAATTCTTATTAAAATCATGTAATTCTAACCTTACATGTTCTCTTCATGTGTGTCATTAGTGGTTCAGGTTGTGCTGCTGAGCTGCTCCTCTGTCATCAGTAGACTCTGCTCTCCCTTTCACTCTTCCTCCAGTTTCTCTAGACTCTCCTGCACCTGGATCACAATAAAAAATATATCTACAGACATTTGGACTTACTGAACCAGTTCAGATACTTACATTGGCTAAATATGCAGGTTTATTTAATATTACTTTATGCTGTTGCCTTTCAGTTGTGGGCTTGTGTATTTACTGTCTCACTTTTAATGATAAAACTAAAACAGGTCAGGACTATGGTTTGGGTCTAGACAGTGGTTTTAGTGGAACTACTGCTTGTTCACAGTCTGTTCCAACAGCTCACCTTCTCCTTCCATCCTGACAGGAACAATCCCCTCATCACTACTGGCTCCTGGCTCTGCTTCTGACACTAAAGCACAGTTTAAATGCTCTGAATTCTCAGCACAAACCTTCTGTTTCCAAAGCCTTGGTGTCAGTTTCATTCATGTAGTGCAGAATCATCTCAGATACCTTTCATACTGAACAGGCCTACACCATACTCTTCATTGGAGCCTATTTCTTCTAATCTCTTCCCTCTCTGAGCAGTCCTACCTGCCCACTCTGGACTTGTGGGCTCATGGCTGCTGTCTGCTGCTGGATCTGCTTTCTGACTCTGAGGAGCTACAAGACAAAGTTTCCCACTTCTGTGGCCTCGCATCAGACTATTATTTAAATGACAGAACCTTATGTTCCACGCCACAATGCCACACAATTCACTGACTCCATAATTAACTAGCTTTAAAGGTGCTTTACCCACTTCATCATCTTCATTAGTTGTTTCCAACCAGAGGTGGTTTTTGTGAAAAAGTTTCAGATTTTGTCACATTTGGCTGCATTTGCTTCCAGAGCTTTCCTCTTTTTCATTCTTGCCTCTCCACACCACCCTTGTTTTTTCTATTCTCCATGTTTCAAACAGTAAACACAGCTGAGCATCCACAGCCTACAGAGCACAGATCGTATATGTTCCACAGCTACAGTCCAGAGCTACTAACCGTATGCACCGACAGATTATGTCAGGTTACGGTGCGTCTGCTAAAAAAAGGAAGAAAAAAAACCCAGCTTGCTAGTAGAGGGGGTGGGGCCCAGGGACAGCAGCTGCAGATTACATGATCAACCACGTGCTATGACTGAACCCCCCCCCCCCCAAATAAATAAATAAATAAAATATATATTTAAAGTGAACTCCGGCCCTCGCAGCCTAAATATTATACCAGCCCACCGGGAATTGTCCCGGTCCTCCCGATTAGCCAGTCCGGGCCTGCCTGTAATTGTGTTGACAGTCAGAGCTCAGATCATTAGAAAAAAATACTGTTGGATTAGTTTGAAAGCAATTTTCCCCATGATTTAACTCAGTGTGAGCAGCAAGCTGATTGGTCAGCTGTTAGAGCACCAGAGCGGTGCAGGAGGATTCTGCGGTAAAAGAATGTTACAGATGTTACAGAGGGTTAGATAAATACAAATGTACACATTGTTTCATCCCATAAATGTACATATTTGTCCTCAGATTTTTGGTGTGTGCTGCTGTTTTTAGACCATAATAGACTGTTTCATATAATAGTGTCTTTTGCACCACAACCATCTTTTACTGTTTTTCGTTACTGACAGAAACAATGATAATGACAATAACATTGACTCACACTGACTTTGACAATGTCCATCCATCCATCCATCCATTATCCACCGCTTATCCGGGACCGGGTCACGGGGGTAACAGTCTAACCAGGGATGCCCAGACTTCCCTCTCCCCGACACCTCCTCCAGCTCTTCCGGGGGACCCCGAGGCGTTCCCAGGCCAGCCGAGAGACATAGTCTCTCCAACGTGTCCTGGGTCTTCCCCAAGGTCTCCTCCCGGTGGGACATGCCCAGAACACCTCCCCAGGGAGGCATCCAGGAGGCATCCGAAACAGATGCCCGAGCCACCTCAGCTGGCCCCTCTCGACGCGGAGGAGCAGCGGCTCTGCTCTGAGCTCCTCCCTGGTGACTGAGCTCCTCCCCCTATCCCTAAGGGTGCGCCCAGCCACCCTGCGGAGGAAACTCATTTCGACCACTTGTATCCGGGATCTTGTCCTTTCGGTCATGACCCAAAGTTCATGACCATAGGGGGGCAGGAACGTAGATTGACCGGTAAATCGAGAGCTTCTCCTCTCGGCTCAGCTCCTTCTGAACCACGACAGACCGGTACAGTGACTGCATCACTGCAGACGCTGCACCCATCCGTCTGTCAATCTATTTTTTTTTCACATTGCACCCGGCTACGATTCTCTCGTTGGGTGGTGGTCCACCGGGCGGGCCCACGTCGCTCCTTCGGGCTGGGCCCGGCCGGACGACTTTGACAATGTCAATGTCTTAATTGTTTGGAATCAACCTGAAAAACCTCAGGGTGTGTTTATTATCATGTTAGGAACATCCCAAATCACAGTTTAGACATGTTTGAAATCATGTCTGTAAAGGTCATTTTCAGAAGTCATACTATAGACTTATGAAAAACTCATTTATGGAACATGTTGGTGACCACCTGAAAAATGTTTGAAATCAACCTGAAACACTTCAGGGAGTGTTTATTATGGGTTAGGAACAGGGTTAGGAACAGGGTTAGGAAAAGGGTTAGGGTTAGCCTGTCCTCAGGGGGGCACCATCTACCATCCAGACCATAGACCATATGAACAGGGTTAGGGTTAGGGCTAGGACACATGGCCGTCATTGACCTTCTTGTTGTTGGAACCAGAGGTGACCATATTTGGACAAAGGGTGAAGCCAGTAAAGTGAGGCTATGCTAAATGCTAATTTACTGACAAAGTTGATCAAACACGTACTGATCAATGTTTGTGTCAATTCTGGACCTTTACCCATAAGCCACCACTGAGGACCTTTACCCATAAGGCACCACTGAGGACCTTACCCATAAGCCACCACTGAGGACCTTTACCCATAAGCCACCACTGAGGACCTTTACCCATAAGGCACCACTGCAGTGGTCAGTGCATCCGTACCCTAACCCGTTGTCTGACTCTAATAATACGATAATAATCACATGAACAAAATAACAATGACAAGAATAACTTATGGGTTTAGTTTATTGTAAATGATTCAAATGGAAATCCAACAGTTATTTATGCAGATGATGAACAGAATATGAAACTAATATTCAACATGCACTGCATGAGGACACAGGGACACCAGACTAGGGTTAAGGTTAGGAACAGGGTTAGGGTTGGGACAGGGTTAGGGTTAGGAAAGGGTTAGGGTTGGGAACAGGGTTAGGGTTAGGAACAGGGTTAGGGTTAGTGATTGGCTGCTCAAAGACACATCTCAGACTAGAATCACATGTGGACTGAAGCATATGACACGTTCTCAGACTGGAATCTGTGCATGGATGACTAAAAATGAACAATGGAGAGTTTTGAAGATTCAAACTAATTCAAATACTAGTTTCATAATTATCATATAAATATGAAAGAAGTGAAAAAAAAAATATGATGAAACATTCGTTCTGTTGTGGATGGCTGGTCTCTGTGGTCTGGTGGTTTTTGGGCTGGGGTTGGAGCGGCGTTCGTTTGCGTCTGCAGTTACTTCTGAGGCTGATACTGAATCAGACGGAGGGCGTCATCGTTGTCCAACACGCCCTGGATGAACTCGCCTTCTGCCACTCGGTCTGAACACAAAGGTCAAAGGTCAATCAGCTGTTTCATGCTGTTTTTTTGACACATTCCTGCACATGTTCAACCACACTCATGTCCATCTGATGCACAAAGGCACTGTTGTGGTGCCTGTATCTAACCCTAACCCTAACCCTAACCCTAACCCTGCTGACCCTGTGGGTTCTCACCGTTGTCTTCTTTGTTGAAGATCTTCCACAGTTTGTCGGCTCTCTTCTCAGGTGTGTTTTCATCTTCAGGCAGAGTCGACAGATCCTCTTTGGAATCAGCTTGAAAATGGCCTGTTCCAAAAACACAAGACAAATTGACCAGACCAAAGCCAGTGTCCACTGTGGATGAGGACTCACCCTGACCGTTCAGATCAGGTCTGAACCTGAACTAGAACCTGAATCTCTGGAACTGATCCGACCAGGAGTGTCCACTGGAAAAAAAATCTGACCAAGTGTATGTTTATCATTTGTTCCAAAAATGTGATGAGACTGAAAATCAGAATCACCGACAGAGAAACTGTTCAGTCAGATACAAACTAACCCTAACCAGGACCCTAACCCAAAACCTAACCAAGACCCTGACCCTAACCCTAACCCCAAACCTAACCAAGACCCTGATCTTAACCCTAACCAAGACCCTGACCCTAACCCTAACAAAGACACTGACCCTAACCCAGGACCTAACCCCAAACCTAATCAAGACCCGATCTTAACCCTAACCAGACCCTGACCCTAACCCGACCCAGGACCCTAACCCCAACCCTAACCAAGACACTGACCCTAACCCTCACCAAGACCCTGACCCGAACCCTGAACATAACCAAGACCCTAACCCTAACCAAGACCCTGACCCGAACCCTAACCCCAAACCTAACCAAGACACTGACCCTATCCCTAACCCAAGACCCCAACCCTAACCCTAACCGAGGACCCTAACCCTAACCAAGACCCTGACCCTATCCCTAACCCTAACCCTAACCCCAAACCTAACCAAGACCCTGACCCTAACCCTAACCCAAACCCAAGACCCCAACCCTAACCCTAACCAAGGACCCTAATCCTAACCAAGGACCCTAACCCTAACCAAGACCTAAACCCAAACCCTAACCACAACCTAACCAAGACCATAACCCTAACCAAGACCCTGACCCGAACCCTAACCCTAACCATGACTCTGACCCTACCCTAACCCAGGACCCTAACTCCAAACCTAACCAAGACCCTGACCTTAAACCTAACCGAGACCCTGACCCTAACCCTAACCGACCCTAACCCCAAACCTAACCAAGACCCTAACCCTAACCAAGACCCTGACCTATCCCTAACCAAGATCCTAACCTAACCCCAAACCTAACCAGACACTGACCCTAACCCTAACCAAGACCCTGACCCTGACCCTAACCCTAACCAGACTCTAACCCTAACCCAGGACCCTAACCCCAAACCTAACCAAGACCCTAACCTATCCTAACCAAGACCCTGACCCTAACCATAACCCTAACCCAGGACCCTAACCCAAACCTAACCAAGACCCTGACCCTAACCCTAACCAAGACCCTGACCCTATCCCTAACCAAGACCCTAACCCCAACCCCAAAACCTAACCAAGACACTGACCCTAACCCTAACCCTAACCCTAACCCTAACCCTAACCCTAACCCTAACCCTAACCCTAACCCCAAACCTAACCAAGACCCTGACCCTGACCCTAACCCTAACCAAGACTCTGATCCTAACCCAGGCCCTAACTCCAACCTAACCAAGACCCTAACCCTAATCCAACCAAGACCCTGACCCTAACCATAACCCTAACCCAGGACCCTAACCCAAACCTAACCAAGACCCTGACCCTATCCCTAACCAAGACCCTAACCCCAACCCTAACCAAGACACTGACCCTAACCCAGGACCCTAACCCCAAATAACCTAACAACCCGACCCTGACCCTAACCCTAACCTAACCAAGACTCTGACCTACCCTACCCAGACCCTAACCCCAAAAGACCCTAACCAAGAACCCTAACCCTAATCCTAATCAAGACCCTGACCCTAACCATAACCCTAACCCGGACCCTAACCCCAAAACCTAACCAAGACCCTGACCCTAACCCTAACCAAGACCCTGACCCTATCCCTAACCAAGACCCTAACCCTAACCAAGACCCTATCCCTAACCAAGACCCTATCCCTAACCAAGACCCTAACCCCAAACCTAACCAAGACCCTGACCCTAACCCTAACCAAGACCCTGACCCTAACCCTAACCCAGGACCCTAACCCCAAACCCAACCAAGACCCTGACCCAACCTAACCAAGACCCTGACCCTAACCAAGACCTGACCCTATCCCTAACCAAGACCCTATCCCTAACCAAGACCCATCCCTACCAAGACCCTAACCCCCCCCAAACCTAAACCAAGACCTTGACCCTAACCCTAACCAAGACCCTGACCCTAACCCTAACCCAGGACCTAACCCCAAACCTAACCAAGACCCTGACCCAAACCTAACCAAGACCCTGACCCTAACCAAGACCCGACCCTATCCCTAACCCTAACCAGGACCCTAACCCGAAACCTAACAAGACCCTGACCCTAACCCCAAACCTAACCAAGACCCTGACCCTAACCAAGACCCTAACCCTAACCAATACCCTGACGCTATCCCGAACCCTAACCCAGGACCCTAACCCCAAACCTAACCAAGACCCTGACCCTAACCCCAAACCTAACCAAGACCCTGACCCTAACCAAGACCCTAACCTAACCAAGACCCTGACCTATCCCTATCCCTAACCTAACCCCAAACCTAACCAGGACCCTGACCCTAACCAAGACCCTAACCCTAACCAAGACCCTGACCCTAACCAAGACCCTGACCCTATCCCTAACCCTAACCCAGGACCCTAACCCCAAACCTAACGAGACCCTGACCCTAACCAAGACCCTGACCCTAACCCTAACCCCAACTAACACAAGACACTGACCCTAACCAAGACCCTGACCCGAACCCAACCCTAAACCTACCCAGGACCCTAACCCCAAACCTAACCAAGACCCTGACCCTACCAAGACCCTAACCCTAATCCTAACACTAATCCTAACCCTAACCCAGGACCCTAACCCCAAACCTAACCAAGACCCTGACCCAAACCAAGACCCTAACCCTAATCCTAACCAAGACCCTGACCCTAACCAAGAGCCTAACCAAGACCGTGACCCTAACCCTACACCAGGACCCTAACCCCACACCTAACAAAGACCCTGACCCTAACCAAGACCCTGACCCTAACCAAGACCCTAACCCTAACCAAGACCCCTAACCCTAACCCTAACCAAGACCCAAACCCTAACCCCAAACCTAACAAAAACACTGACCCTAACCAAGACCCTGACCCGAACCCTAACCCTAACCAAGACCCTGACACAAACCCCAAACCCAGGACCCTAACCCCAGACCTAACCAAGACCTAACCCTAACCAAGACCCTGACCCGAACCCTAACCCCAAACCTAACCAAGACACTGACCCTAACCCTAACCAAGACCCTGACCCGAACCCAAACCCTAAACCTTACCCAGGACCCTGACCCTAACCTAACCAAGACCCTGACCCTAACCAAGACCCTAACCCTAATCCTAACACTAACCCTAACCCTAACCCTAACCCAGGACCCTAACCCCAAACCTAACCAAGACCCTGACCCAAACCAAGACCCTAATCCTAACCAAGACCCTGACCCTACCAAGAGCCTAACCAAGACCGTGACCCTAACCCTAACCCAGGACCCTAACCCACACCTAACAAAGACCTGACCCTAACCAAGACCCTGACCCTAACCAAGACCCTAACCCTATCCCTAACCAAGACCCAAACCCTAACCCCAAACCTAACAAAAACACTGACCCTAACCAAGACCCTGACCCGAACCTAACCCTAACCAAGACCCTGACACAAACCCAAACCCAGGACCCTAACCCCGACCTAACCAAGACCCTAACCCTAACCAAGACCCTGACCCGAACCCTAACCCTAAACCTTACCCAGGACCCTAACCCCAAACTTAACCAAGACCCTGACCCTAACCAAGACCCTAACCCTAATCCTAACACAACCCTAACCCCACCCAGGACCCTAACCCCAAACCTAACCAAGACCCTGACCCAAACCAAGACCCTAACCCTAATCCTAACCAAGACCCTGACCCTAACCAAGAGCTAACCACGACCGTGACCCTAACCCTAACCCAGGACCCTAACCCCACACCTAACAAAGACCCTGACCCTAACCAAGACCTGACCCTAACCAAGACCCTGACCCAAACCAAGACCCTAACCCTAATCCTAACCAAGACCACCTGACCCTAACAAGAGCCTAACCACGACCGTGACCCTAACCCTAACCCAGGACCCTAACCCCACACCTAACAAAGACCCTGACCCTAACCAAGACCCTGACCCTAACCAAGACCCTAACCAAGACCCTAACCCTATCCCTATCCCTAACCAAGACCCAAACCCTAACCCCAAACCTAACAAAAACACTGACCCTAACCAAGACCCTGACCCGAACCCTAACCCTAACCAAGACCCTGAACAAACCCAAACCCAGGACCCTAACCCCAGACCTAACCAAGACCCTAACCTAACCAAGACCCTGACCCGAACCCTAACCTTACCAAGACCCTGACACAAACCCTAACCCTAACCCTAACCCGGGACCCTAACCCCAAACCTAACCAAGACCCTGACCCTAACCAGGACCCTAAGCCCAAACCTAATCAAGTCCCTGACCCTAAACCTAAACCAAGACCCTGACTCTAACTCTAACCAAGACCCTAATCTTAACCCTAACCAAGACCCTGACCTAACCCAACCCTAACCCAGGACCCTAACCCCAAACCTAACCAAGACCCTGACCCTAACCAAGACCCTGACCCTAAACCTAACCAAGACCCTGACCCTAACCAAGACCCTAACCCTAACCAACCCTATCCCTAACCCTAACCAGGACCCTAACCCCAAACCTAACCAAGATCCTGACCCTAACCAAGACCTAACCCTAACCAAGACCCTATCCTAACCCTAACCCAGGACCCTAACCCCAACCTAACCAACCAAGATCCTGACCCTAACAAGACCCTGACCTAACCCCAAACCTAACCAAGACCCTAACCCTAACCAAGACCCTGACCCTATCCCTAACACTAACCCAGGACCTACCACACCCTAACCAAGACCCTGACCCTAACCCAGGACCCTAACCCAAACCTAACCGAGACCCTGACCCTATCCCTAACCCAAACCCAAGACCCCAACCCTAACCCTAACCAAGGACCTAACCAAGGACCCTAACCCTAACCCTAACCAAACCCTGACCCAACCCTAACCCAGGACCCTAACCCCAAACCTAACCAGACCCGACCCTAACCAGAACCCTGACCGTAACCCTAACCAAGACCGTGACCCTAACCCTAACCCAAACCAGGACCCTAACCCCAAACCTAACCAAGACCCTAACCCTAACCCCAAACCTAACCAAGACACTGACCCTAACCCTAACCAAGACCCTGACCCTAACCAAGAGCTTGAGCCTAACCAAGACCCTGACCCTATCCTAACCCAGGACCCAAACCTAACCAAGACCCTGACCCTAACCAAGACCCTAACCCTAACCCCAAACCTAACCAAGACACTGACCCTAACACTAACCAAGACCCTGACCCTATCCCTAACCCTAACCCAGGACCCTAACCCCAAACCTAACCGAGACCATGACCCTAACCAAAACCCTATCCCCAAACCTAACCAAGACCCTGACCCTAACCCTAACCAAGACCCTGACCCCAAACCTAACCAAGACCCTGACCCTAACCCTACCCCTAACCCCAAACCTAACCAAGAACCTGACCCTAACCAAGACCCTAACCCTAACCAAGACCCGACCCTAACCAAGAGCCTGAGCCTGAGCCTAACCAAGACCCTGACCCTATCCCTAACCCTAACCCAGGACCCTAACCCCAAACCTAACCAAGACCCTGACCAAGACCCTAACCCTAACCCCAAACCTAACCAAGACACTGACCCTAACCCTAACCAAGACCCTGACCCGAACCCTAACCCTTACCCAGGACCCTAACCCCAAACCTAACCGAGACCATGACCCTAACCAAGACCCTATCCCCAAACCTAACCAAGACCCTTACCCTATCCTTCACCCAGGACCCTAACCCCAAACCTAACCAAGATCTTGACCCTAACCAAGACCCTAACCCCAAACCTAACCAAGACCCTGACCCTAACCAAGACCCTAACCCCAACCCCAAACCTAACCAAGACCCTGACCCTAACCCTAACCCTAACCCTAACAAAGACCCTGACCCGAACCAAGACCCTAACCCTAACCCAGGACCCTAACCCCAAACCTAACCAAGACCCTGACCCTAACCAAGACCCTAACCTAACCTCAGAGCTAAGCAAGACCCTAACCCTTACCCAGGACCCTAACCTTAACCCAAGACCCTAACCAAAACCCTAACCCTTACCCAAGACCCTGATCTAGAGACAATAGATCTGGAAAATGAGTTCAACTAATCTGAACAAGAGAATTTACACTGGTTCCATACGCAGATTTATTTATTTTTTTTGCTTAAATTAAAAAAAAAAAAAAAAAAAAAAAATTGAATTAAGAAAAAAAATCTTGAATTAAGCAGATAAATCTTCCATGGAACCAGTGTAAATCTCTTGTTCAGATGAGTTGAACTCATATTTTCCAGATCTATTGTCTCTAAATCAGGGTTAGGATTAGGTTACGGTTGATCAGGGTTAGGGTTATGGTTAGATCAGGGTTAGGGTTAGATCAGAGTTAGGGTTATGGTTAGATCAGGGTTAGGGTTAGATCAGGGTTAGGGTTATGGTTAGATCAGGGTTAGGGTTTGATCAGGGTTAGGGTTATGGTTAGATCAGGGTTAGGTTAGATCAGGGTTAGGGTTAGATCAGTTAGGGTTATGGTTAGATCAGGGTTAGGGTTCAATCAGGGTTAGGGTTAGGATTAGATCAGGGTTAGGATTAGGTTACGTTAGATCAGGGTTAGGTTAGATCAGGGTTAGGGTTATGGTTAGATCAGGGTTAGGGTTAGATCAGGGTTAGGGTTTATGGTTAGATCAGGGTTAGGGTTTGATCAGGGTTAGGGTTAGGTTAGATCAGGGTTAGGGTTTGATCAGGGTTAGGGTTAGATCAGAGTTAGGGTTATGGTTAGATCAGGGTTAGGTTCAATCAGGGTTAGGGTTAGGATTAGATCAGGGTTAGGATTAGGTTACGTTAGATCAGGGTTAGGGTTAGATCAGGGTTAGGGTTAGGTTAGATCAGGGTAGGGTTCAATCAGGGTTAGGGTTAGGGTTAGGATTAGATCAGGGTTAGGATTAGGTTACGGTTAGATCAGGGTCAGGGTTAGATCAGGGTTAGGGTTAGATCAGATCTTCTCTGTGACTGAACAGTTCCTCTGTAGGTGATTCTGTCTAACTTTCAGTGTGAACACATATTCAGAACAGAAATGAAACAAATCCTTTTGAAAAGATTTAGATTTTTTTTCCAGTTTTGATTAAAAAAAAAAAAACACTTCAACTCTTAGTTCTGTCATTAAATAGTTCATATTTTGGACTGAGATGAGGTGAAAGAACACATTCTGAAGTTTGTCAAGTTTCAGGTTTAATAACATTTATGGAGACTTTTGGAGTTTCAACCTGTTCAATAATGAAAGAATTGAGTTCAGAAACATGTGGGTTAGGTTTAGGGTCCGCCCTGTTTGAAGGTGGATGTGTCTAATAATTAATACACATAAATAAGAGTATATAAACACTGACCTCAGCTGATCATTTATAGACAGTAAATAAACACTGACCTCAGCTGATCATTTATAGACAGTAAATAAACCTGACCTCAGCTGATCATTTATAGACAGTAAATAACACTGACCTCAGCTGATCATTATAGACAGTAAATAAACAGGTAAATTTGTCGTATTTCAGTTGTATTTCTGATCTGGTTTATGTGCTTATTTCTGCTCATCCATATTTAATAAAGATTAAATCAAATAAATAAAGTTCATGTGTTCAGTTTGACTGTTTATCACAGTCTGACAGACTAACCCTAACCAAGACCCAACCCTAACCAAGACCCTAACCAAGACCCTAACCCTAACCCAAGACCCTAACCCAAGACCCTAACCCAAGACCCTAACCCTAACCAAGACCCTAACCAAGACCCTAACCCTAACCCAAGACCCTAACCCTGACCCAAGACCCTAACCCTAACCAAGACCCTAATCCAACACCCTAACCCTAACCACTCCAGGACGTACCGTCTATTTTCCGCCATTTCCATTATTTAATACAACTAGTTTTGTCATTGTACCCGTGGCTAAGACGCCCTCGTGTGGTGCAACAATGACTGGATACAGGGACATGGGGACACGGGACACTGGATGAACACAGAAGGTGCATTATTCTATAGCTATCCCCCAGAAACACATTTTAACTGATTTAATCCATGGTCACATGTATAAGACCTGGTCTAATATTATCTACTGTTTCATCTTCACATGTTCCTCTGTTTTCCTAACCCTAACCCTAACCCTCTGTTCTTGGACTTTCTTCCATCCTAATGTTCACTTGTAGACAGATGATACGTTAGTCTATGCTTCAGTCACATGTTGAGTACATTCTGCGGACAGTAGGGTTAGGGTTAGGGTTAGGGCTGTTCCCACCCCCTTCGGTCCCTAAAACTCACCGTACAGATTTCCTAAACTCACCGTACAGATTTCCTTGACCTCGGACTTGGTGATGTATCCGTTCTTGTCGACGTCGAACAGGGAGAAGGCCCATTCCAGTTTCCTGGTGGTCTTCCCCGTCGACGTCATGTGGAGGGCGATGATACTCCTTGAAGTCCAGCGTTCCGTCGTCATTGGTGTCAAAGGAGCGGAACACGTGCTGGGCGTAGGTGTTGGCGTCGCACTCGGGAGAACTTGGTGTAGATGTTCTGGAACTCCTCTTTGGAGATGCGTCCGCTCGGACACTGCTTCTTGAAGTTTTCGTACCACTGAACCAGCTCCGATTCCGAGAACTTGGTGTTGAGTTTCAGATCCTCCAGGATCTCCTTGGACATGGCGCCGCTCTTGCTGTTTCCCATTGTCAATTTGTGCCGGAGATGTTTTTGAGTTGAATCAAAGTATGAATTTGTGTCTATGTCCTCTTCTCTGTAAACTGCAGACTCTTAGTCCAGCTGGTGGATCCTTCTGACCGTGGACTTGGCCTGGAACTGACAAACAAGGCACTTGGTGAGTTAATTAATCCAATCAGACACTGATTACCCGCCCAGACCAGGCACGTCAGGGTTCATCCCAAGGCCAGGCGTCTACCCCAGCACTGAAAGAGCACAGGGACGCAAAAAGAGCACAGGACGCAAAGAGCTTCAACTCAACTGGAGCTTCAACTCATGTCCTCTGGGGTGGGGGTGGGTCCACTCATGTCCTCTGGGTCAGGGGGTCCACACATGTCCTCTGGGGTGGGGGGCGTCCACACATGCCTCTGGGGTGGGGGGTCCACTCATGTCCTTTGGGGTGGGGGGCGTCCACACATGTCCTCTGGGGTGGGGGCGTCCACACATGTCCTTTGGGTGGGGGGGTCCACTCATGTCCTCTGGGGTGGGGTGGGGGGCGTCCACCATGTCCTTTGGGTGGGGGGTCCACTCATGTCCTCTGGGGTGGGGTGGGGGCGTCCACACATGTCCTTTGGGGTGGGGGGCGTCCACACATGTCCTCTGGGGTGGGGGTCCACTCATGTCCTTTGGGGTGGGGGGCGTCCACACATGTCCTCTGGGGTGGGGGCGTCCACACATGTCCTTTGGGTGGGGGGTCCACTCATGTCCTCTGGTGGGGGTGGGGGGCGTCCACACATGTCCTTTGGGGTGGGGGGGGTCCACTCATGTCCTCTGGGGTGGGGGTGGGGCACTCATGTCCTTTCGGGTGGGGGGATCCACTCATGTCCTTTGGGGTGGGTGGTCCACTCATGAAGACTCTGCTGTGGCCTCTGCCATCTTCTAGGGTCTGGTCCGCTGGGGAGGAGCATCACAACAGTTGACAGGAAGAGGTGGGACAGAGTGATAAAGAAGAGCAGCTCTGTCTTGGGGGGGGGGGGCTGGAGACGTCTTCCATGGTGGACAAAGACTTCCACTCCCTCCAACACATACTGACTGCACTGAGGAGCTGCATTACAGACAGACTGAGGAGGACAGGTAGGACAGGTAGGACAGGCAGGACAGGTAGGACAGGCAGCAGGCAGGACAGGTAAGAGCAGTCAGAAACTGGTCCAAATAATCTATAATCTAAATAATCTATGTATACAAATACACAATTGCACATATATACAACACACATCCACACCCACATATATATATATATATATATATATATATATATATATATATATATATATATATATAATATATATATATATTCTTTTTTTTTTTTTTTATGTGTGGACATAGGAGTGTGTACCTGTCCATCCACATACACAACAGCTGGAGTTAGTAGTTATGGTGTTTACAGATGATGTTTATAGTTGTGTTCACAGGTGGTGTTTACAGGTTGTGTTTACAGGTGGTGTTTACAGGTTGTGTTTACAGGTGGTGTTTACAGGCAGTGTTTATAGGCGGTGTTTACAGGTTGTGTTTACAGGTGGCGTTTATAGGTGGTGTTTACAGGTAATGTTTACAGGTGGTGTTTAAATGAACTAAAATGTTCAATGTGTTGTATGTGTTTCTGTGTGTTGTATGTGTTCTATGGTTGTATGTGTTCAATGTGTTTGTGTGTTCTATGTGTTATGTGTTCTGTGTGTTGTATGTGTTCTGTGTGTTGTATGTGTTCTATGTGTTGTATGTGTTCAATGTGTTTGTGTTCTATGTGTTTATATGCTTGTGTGTTGTATGTGTTCTGTGTGTTGTATGTGTTCTATGTGTTGTATGTGTTCTATGTGTTTGTGTGTTCTATGTGTTGTATTTGTTCTGTGTGTTGTATGTGTTCTATGTGTTTATGTGTTCTAAGTGTTGTGTGTTCTATGTGTTTATGTGTTCTAAGTGTTGTATGTGTTCTATGTGTTGTGTGTTCTATGTGTTGTATTTGTTCTGTGTGTTGTATGTGTTTCTATGTGTTGTATGTGTTTGTGTGTTTCTATGTGTTGTATTTGTTCTGTGTGTTGTATGTGTTCTATGTGTTGTATGTGTTTGTGTGTTCTATGTGTTGTATTTGTTCTGTGTGTTGTATGTGTTGTATGTGTTTATGTGTTCTAAGTGTTGTATGTGTTCTATGTGTTGCAAATGAACTCAAATGTTCTCAGGACTTGGCGTCCCCTCCTCCATCTGGGCATTGCCCGTCTGGGATCCACAGGTGATCTGGATTCACCATCTGCCCCCGCGGCCTGCCAGCGCCGCAAAGGTCGACCTGTGGGCCCAGACGGTGGACGGCTGATCCAGAGGTAAACATGGTTAACAGTCCAGGAAACAGTTCAATGTACGAGGAATTCGATTCTAAAAACATTTCAGTTGGACAGACTGCTTTAATTCAACACATCTTGTTAATAAGCCTGTAGTTTTCAAAAGCACAAACAGTACATTTAAAAAACACACAGAGAAACACAAAGAAAGGAACACTGGAATGAAGAAACTGAAAATAAACAGTAACAACAAATAGAAATACATGATGTGTTTGTATCTGTCCATGGTGCTGAATCACACCCACCTATAGAGAATACATGATGTTTGTATCTGTCCATAGTGCTGAATCACACACATGAAGAGAATACATGATGTGTTTGCAACTGTCCATGGTGCTGAATCACACCCACCTGTAGAGAATACATGATGTGTTTGTATCTGTCCATAGTACTGAATCACACACATGAAGAGAACATGATGTGTTTGCATCTGTCCATGGTGCTGAATCACAACCACCTATAGAGAATCATGATGTGTTTGCATCTGTCCATGGTGCTGAATCACACCCACCTATAGAGAATACATGATGTTTGTATCTGTCCATAGTGCTGAATCACACACATGAAGAGAATACATGATGTGTTTGCATCTGTCCATGGTGCTGAATCACAACCACCTATAGAGAATACATTATGCGTTTGCATCTGTCCATGGTGCTGAATCACACCCACCTATAGAGAATACATGATGTGTTTGTATCTGCCCATAGTGCTGAATCACACACATGAAGAGAATACATGATGTGTTTGCATCTGTCCATGGTGCTGAATCACACCCACCTGTAGAGAATACATGATGTGTTTGTATCTGTCCATAGTGCTGAATCACACACATGAAGAGAATACATGATGTGTTTGCATCTGTCCATGGTGCTGAATCATACCCACCTATAGAGAATACATGATGTGTTTGTATCTGTCCATAGTGCTGAATCACACACATGAAGAGAATACATGATGTGTTTGCATCTGTCCATGGTGCTGAATCACACCCACCTATAGAGAATACATGATGTGTTTGTATCTGTCCATAGTGCTGAATCACACACAAAGAGAATACATGATGTCCCAGCCAGAATGTCCATGTGGGCCCAGAAGGGTTACATTTGGGCTGCAATAAGGGTCCTATGTGGTTTGTCCGCAGTTTCCATGGTGACCCCACTTGTGTTTGCCCATATCAGAATCAGAATGAAATCAGAATCAGAATCTCTTTATTGTCACTGTGCCAAGTACAACAGTACAACTGAGGCAAAGCTCTCCAGTTCAGTGCAAGAATTTAAAGACAGAAAACAATATCAGTAAAACAATAACAAATATCAGTAAAAGGCACAGTTATTCACATGAAAAAATAAAAAGTATTGGAAACTAAGATATTTGTAAAACACAGAATTTAAGTAGTGCAAATGACATGAGAAGTAGTGCAAATGACATGAAAGATAAATATTGTGGGAAAATAGTGTGAGGAATAAATAATATGAGCGATTCAGATCTCTGATTCTGATATGGGCAAACATGTGGGGTCACCATGGAAACTACGGACAAACCCACATGGGACCCTTATATGCAGCCCAAACGTAACCCTTCTGGGCCCACATGGACATGCTGGCTGGGGTGTTTGTATCTGTCCATGGTGCTGAATCACACACACCTGTATAGAATACATGATGTGTTTGCATCTGTCCATGGTGCTGAATCACACACACCTGTAGAGAATACATGATGTGTTTGCATCTGTCCATGGTGCTGAATCACACACCTGTAGAGAATACATGATGTGTTTGTATCTGTCCATGGTGCTGAATCACGCGGGAATATATGGAATAAGCTGGGGGTCTGTTCCAGAGGGTTAGGTTAGGGTCCGTCCCAGAGGGTTAGGGTTAGGGTCTGTCCCAGAGGTCTGAGACGGACCCTAACCCAACCCTAAGTCTTTCTTCAATTCCTGCCAGAATATCAGCTTTATTTTCAACTAAACAGGCCCAGGTTTCACACTGAGACTAGATTAGCATCATATGGACACAAAGACTTTTGGTGAGTTTTGTTTGGTGGTGTGCGTTGTGATTTTTCTAATGTAAAATATGTGCCGTGGTTCAAAAAGGTTGGAGACACTGCCATGAGGGACCCCAAATAACACCCTCATGTGTGCTGGTGGTCTACCTGGGCTTCTGGAACGGCCTCCTGACCAACATGGTGCATTGTTCTTCGGTTGTTCCTAAGACATTCATTAGCGCTCTTCCAGGGCAGATTTTGCAGCAATTTCATAGAAAAGATCCCCCACCTGAATGCGAACTTCTGAACTGTCTATGAAGGCTCCGTTCTTTTAAGGCCGCCTTGAGAAGGTTGTAGGAAATGGTCCATAAAGTGTTTGCACGGTGTTCGGTGTTCATTTGTGACTGAGGCTTGACATTCTCATCTATGGGGGAAATGATTTCCGTGTTGTTTGTTCAGATGAATGAGTGGAGATCATGTGATGATCAAAAGTTCAGGCTAAATGAAGGTTTATTTTGTGTCCAGGTTCATGAGCGGTTGGAGTTTGGAGTCGGTTCTTCAGGGCTGCTCTCCTTTTAGAACTGCATTGATCTGATTAAGTGTTTTCATCCTGCACTTTTTCTGATCAACCTGTTGATCACAGCCTGCTTTTAGATGGCTTTAGCGGAGGAATCCTTGGATTGACGGGAGGTGGGATTAACATGGCGGAGCAGAAGGAGGCGGAGCCATGGAAGGTGGATCTGTGAAGGTGGTGTAAGGAGGATTTGGCAGCGATCGAACACAGACACAGAGTAAAGCACCAGAATGGGTCTGATAAGTCCTATGTTTGGATCGACCTTCAGGATCTGTTCTCTAAAAGGAAGGTTAATCTGGGCTGAAACGGGCGCCGTGGCAACCAACATGTGTTGACAGAGAGAAGAGGGAATTCGGCCAAAAACACAAATACATGAGGGAAAAAAGAGAACTACAGGTGACACTGGAGGAGAAGAAGAAGAAGAGGAAGGAGGAGAAGAAAAGAGGGAGAAGAGGGGAAAGAAGGAGAAGAAGAGGAAGAAAGAGGAGAAGAAGGAGAAGAGAAGGAGGAGAAGAAAAGAAGGAGGAGAAGAAGAAGAAGAGAAGGAAAGAAGAGAGAAGAGGAAGAAGGAGAAAGGATTCAGTGCATTGTACTGTTAAACCTGGTTTAACTTCCGTTGGTTCTGTTGACAGACGACTGTTTTCAGACTGAGATCAGAAACATTTATATGATAAATTTTTATATTACAAACATTTCATTATAAATAACATGATGACGGTTTATTTTTTATTTTATTCATGAATTTGTGTTTGTTGTGGACTTCTTGAAAACACACGTCACTAATCCATTTAGCGTCTGTTTGCGGGACCCCAGACCCCGCCCACAGACTCCGCCCTCATGGTGGTGGAGTGTGTATGTGCACCAAACTGACCCCAGAACAGGTTTAATCCTATTGGTTCAACAGATGGTGACAGATTAATCCAACAGGTGAAGTCAGGTGACACACAAACACATGTCACATCAAATATACACGAGTCTGACAGAACAGAACAGCGGGGGTCAGTTTGGACCCAGAACAGCAGGGGGGTCAGTTTGGACCCAGAACAGCAGGGGGCCCTGCTCCAAAATAAGGACGTGAACCCCCTGCCATCAAAAATCAGGATAAGCTGATGGTTCTGAATGGTTCATAAACGTTCATTTTCAGACATTTATGACAGAAAGATGTTTTTATTTCTTAAGATAAAGAGTAAAGTTACACTGATAATCAACTCATATAAAAGACAACAATAAACAGACAACGCTGACAACGGAACAGGAACAAACAGGTCAAACTCAGGTTAAGGGTTTACTGGGGTTAATATAAGGGTTAACTCACATTAAAACTCAGGTTAAGGGTTAACTCAGGTTAATACTCAGGTTAAGGGTTAACTCATGTTAAAACTCAGGTTAAGGGCTAACTCAGGTTAATACTCAGGTTAAGGGTTAACTCATGTTAAAACTCAGGTTAAGGGTTTACTGGGGTTAATATAAGGGTTAACTCACATTAAAACTCAGGTTAAGGGTTAACTCAGGTTAAGGGTTAACTCAGGTTAATACTCAGGTTAAGGGTTAACTCATGTTAAAACTCAGGGTAAGGGCTAACTCAGGTTAATACTCAGTTAAGGGTTAACTCATGTTAAAACTCAGGTTAAGGGCTAACTCAGGTTAATACTCAGGTTAAGGGTTAACTCAGGTTAATACTCAGGTTAAGGGTTAACTCATGTTAAAACTCAGGTTAAGGGCTAACTCAGGTTACTCCAGGTTAAGGGTTAACTGGGGTTATATAAGGGTTAACTCATGTTAAAACTCAGGTTAAGGGCTAACTCAGGTTAATACTCAGGTTAAGGGTTAACTCAGGTTAATACTCAGGTTAAGGGCTAACTCAGGTTAAAACTCAGGTTAAGGGCTAACTCAGGTTAATACTCAGGTTAAGGGCTAACTCAGGTTAATACTAATACTGATTGACACTTTCACTGCAGAATTCAGCCAGGACTAAGTGGTCATGGTCAGCGGTGGTCAGTGGTAGCGGTCAGTGGTGGTCAGCGGTGGTGGTCAGCGGTGGTGGTCACGGTGGCGGTCATGGGGGTGGTGTTCAGTGGTGATGGTCAGCAGTGGTGGTCAGTGGTAGCATCACTGGTGGTGGTCAGCAGTGGTGGTCAGGGGTAGCAGTCAGTGGTGGTCAGTGGTATCGGTTAGTGGAGGTGGTCAGTGGTGGTGTCCAGTGGTAGCGGTCAGCAGTGGTGGTGTCAGCGTGGTAGTCAGTGGTGGTCGGGTCGGTAGCGTCAGCTGCGGCTCCTGTAGCTCAGGATCTTGCGGCTCAGGTTCCGTGCCAGGCGGTCCACAGTGCTGCCGATGTGTCCCAGGTCCTTCCTGGACGTCAGGCCTTCAATGTTGCCGCTGTACCACAGGACCCACCCACCCAGTGACATGAGCACCAGCAGCGCCCCTGCAGGAGGACACGCCCCCCACCAATGAATGAAGGAACCTTTATGTCCTGCAGAAGAATATGCCCCGCCCTTACATAGAACAGCCTTTTTGTCATTTGACAGCACAGAGTCCATCAAACGAAAGTGAGATCGATGCTTAGGGACATCAGGCTGCTGCTCCTAACTGGTGTGCCACCACTGAACCTTTTCGGGCATGGGCATGCCCACCCCCGACAATCACAGACCGCTGCCCCACCCACCCCAACAGACCACTACCTACCTGGTATGACCTGTGTCCCGTACTGGTCCCAGTATATCCTGTGTCCACTACTGGTCCCAGTATGTCCTGTCCCCTACTGGTCCTGCCCAGTATGACCTGTGTCCCCTACTGGTCAAGGTATGTCCTGTGTCCCCTACTGGTCAAGGTATGTCCTGTGTCCCCTACTGGTCAAGGTATGTCCTGTGTCCCTACTGGTCCCGGTATGTCCTGTGTCCCTGCTGGTCCCAGTATGACCTGTGTCTCCTACTGGTCCTGCCCAGTATGTCCTGTGTCCCCTACTGGTCCTGGTGTGTCCTGTGTCCCCTACTGGTCCGGTGTGTCCTGTGTCCTCTACTGGTCCCAGTATGACCTGTGTCCCTACTGGTCCCAGTGTGTCCTGTGTCCCCTACTGGTCCCAGTATGACCTGTGTCCCCTCCTGATCCCAGTGTGTCCTGTGTCCCCTACTGGTCCCAGTATGACCTGTGTCCCCTCCTGATCCCAGGTGTCCTGTGTCCCCTGGTCCCAGTGTCCTGTGTCCCCTACTGGTCCCAGTGTCTCCTGCTGGGTTCTTACCAGTGTAGACCAGCAGGTCTCCAAAGTCCTGTCCTGGATCTCCAAGGGGGCGAAGACCCCCACCAGCACCCCCCCCCAGGACGTCCATCAGCACAGCGAAGGCCAGAGCCAGTTTACAGTGGGACAGACCAGCACACCGTCCCATAATGCACCTGGGCAGAGGAGAACCAGAACCAGTTTAGGGTTAGGGGTTTTGGGTTAGGGTACCCGAACCCCCAGGGGTTCCCACTGTGGGGTACGTGAACCCCCAGGGGTACTTGGAAGGAGCCCAGGGGTACTTTTTTAAAATCCATTCAATACGTCATCATGTACTGAACAGAAAAGAAAGAATGAGAATGAACTCTGAAATGTCAAACACAAACATTCACAGAATTCAACTGAACTGATTTCATGTCAATATTTAGACCAGAGCCGAGTAAAGCCGGCGCAGGGCCTATTGAGTCTGCAGTGGGCGCATGGGGACAAAATCGCCAGTGACGCGGTCGCCTTTCGCCACTGTCGCCACTCTCACACATGTTCACATTCACGGCACTGAGACCTTTCCGCAGATGTACATGACATGTGCACAAATCGCATATTTACACCTGCTCAGAATGAATGGGAGTCAATTGGCCACGCCCACTCGGGGTCAGTCACGTGGGTGTAAGTGCACACACGTGACCTCTGACCCCACAGACATGTGGGGGACCTCGAGAGCTTTCAAATAAGGCCAAATACGTGGTTGCCACGGAAACAGCTACATTGTTCTTGCTCAGATTATTATTATTATTATTATTATTATTATTATTATTATATTATTATGGGACCGAGCCGAAAGGTAAGGCCCTCTCACACAGTGAGAGGCCTTGCCTGCAAGCAAGGCCCTATTGTTTTTCGTTCGTTTTTTTTTTTTTTTAATTTTGTTTTTCTCCGACATCACTTTGAACTGGATTTTGACCCCCTAAACATGCTCGAAAACTCACCAAATTTGGCACACATGTCAGGCCTGGCGAAAAATTTGAGAAAATGAAAAAATTAACCATAGGTGCCAAAATGGGCTCTCTAGCGCCACCTATGTGAAAAAAAAAATGCAACTGCCCTAGTGGCCAGTAGGAAAGTCGTAGAGACATGAAACCAATGCCAAAATGTTGGTTGGACAATGCTATACAAATCATTCACTGACACTGATGACCTATCTTCAACAGGAAGTTCGCAATATGCCTTTCAAAATAAAATTTCTAAAACTAACTCTGATGACACCGTTTGTCATATTGACTTCTAAATAGCACCAAAAGATAGAGTGAACCCTCCTCACAAAAGTGATCGCGTACTTTTTCCAGAACTGTCTTAGTTTTTTTTTTACAAGCCCGCAAAGTTGCGATGTTTGGAACTCATTTTCACTTTGGAGTTTTTCCCCACATGTGACATATCTATGTGTTCAGGGGACTCAGCACAACTCTCACATGCAAACATTTTTGAGATACGATGTACCGTTATTGATTTATAACAATTTGTTTATTTTCATACTTTTCTACTTTAGACTGCCATTTGACCCCCTTAACATGCTCCAAAACTCACCAAATTTGCCATGTATGTCATGGCTGGTGAACACTTCATTCAATATCAAAATTAACCCCTTGGGTACCAAAATGCTAACAAAACAAATGCACATACACACAGTAGGGTTTCCAAAATAAAAGTCTGATTTAAAGGTGATGGTGGTTTCAGCAGAGGGTCGCTGGTGTTCTGTACAGATAAGGAGGACAGACACTAAAGGGTGGGAACTGGTATGGGGACGGAGAGGTGTGAGTGGAGCTGAGGTGGACAGTCACGGGAGGATCACGGGGGAGGCGGATCGCACGGGAGGCGGATCGCACGGGAGGCGGATCGCACGGGAGGCGGATCGCCCGGTGCGAGGTCCGCGCCCAATGCTGCTTGCAGCTTTAATTAGGGACCGAGCTGAAAGGTAAGGCCCTCTCACACAGTGAGAGGCCTTGCCTGCAAGCAAGGCCCTATTGTTTTTCATTCGTTTTTATATTATTATTATTTTCTTACTCCGCCACTTTCACCTTGATTTTGACCCCCTAAATATGCTCCAAAACGCACCAAATTTGGCACACATGTCAGGCCTGGCGAAAAATTTGATAAAATGAAAAAATTAACCCCATAGGTGCCAAAATGGGCTCTCTAGCGCCACCTATGTGAAAAATATGGCAAATGCCCTAGTGGCCAGTAGGAATGTCGTAGAGAAATAGAACCAGTGCCAAAATGTTGGTTGGAAAAAGCACTAAAAATCATCCACTGACACTTATGACCTAATTCCAACAGGAAGTTCGCAATATGCCTTTCAAAATAAAATTTCTAAAACTTACTCCGATGACACCGTTTGTCGTATGACTTCTAAATAGCACCAAAGATAGACTGAACCCTCCTCACAAAAGTGATCTCGTAGCTTAGTCTTAACTGTCCTAGTTTTTTTTTACAAGCCCGCAAATTTGTGATGTTTGGAAGTCATTTTTCACTTTGCAGTTTTTCCCCACATGTGACATATCTACGCGTTCAGGGAACTCACCACAACGTTCACATGCAAAAAATTTTGAGATAGGATGTACGGTTATTGATTTATGAGAATTTGTTTCTTTTCATACTTTTTCCTCTTTAGACTGCCATTTGACCCCCTTAACATGCTCCAAAACTCACCAAATTTGCCATGTATGTCATGGCTGGTGAACACTTTGATTCAATATCAAAATTAACCCCTTGGGTGCCAAAATGGACTCTGTAGCGCACCTATGTACTAAAAAACTCACAAAATGTGCCTAGCGGCCAGTAGGAATGTCACAGAAACATGAAACAATGCCAAAATGTTGGTCTGATTGAGCCGACAAATCCTACACTGACACTCATGAGCTAACTCCAACAGGAAGTTGGCAATCTGCCTTTGAAAGTTACTCTACGTTTCTGCAATTACTGCTTAGTCATTTCAGACCTTTGAATAAAAAGTTATACCTCATGAAATTCCCACAAGTCTGCAGAATCCAAAAGTGAAAGAATTTTTCAGATCCGACCTACGGTTATGGAATTATGGCGATTTTTTGAAGACTATGTTTAGTTTCACTTTTAACAATGACAAAGTCCCTATAAAACTCTTCCTGGTGCAGATGTATGTGTCTGTCCTTAGTGCAGTGGTTCATGTAGCTGCCTATGGAACAAGAGGACCCAGGTTCAAATCCCAGACAATCCAGTTTTTTTTTTTTTTTTTTTTTTTTCTTCTTTCTCATTTTAAAACAGGTTTTACTGGATTGTATTTTGGATATTGGAAATTTTGCACACATTCAAAAGTACACTGAGTACATTTTTTCTAAGTAAAACCCTAATTACCAATAATACAAAATTTCTATTACATACTTCTTTTCATTTTTATGACCAAACACTCAACTGTTTGTGCAATGTTTCTTCATTCCAAAAGTACTCTTTCTCACAGACACACATGCTCACACAATAGGGTTTTTTCAAAATAAAAGCCTTAAATGTGAGAAATCATCACTTTAATGCTCAATTATTTATACAATTTCAATTCATTTTTCAAACTGATTCTTTCTCTCACATACAAAACAAATGCACATACACACAGTAGGGTTTCCAAAATAAAAGTGTCATTTTAAAGGTGATGGTGGTTTCAGCAGAGGGTTGCTGGTGTTCTGTACAGATGTAAGGAGGACAGACACTAAAGGGTGGGAACTGGTATGGGGACGGAGAGGTGTGAGTGGAGCTGAGGTGTGGACATTCCCGGGACGCAGATCGCGGGGGAGGCGGAACGCCCGGTGCGAGGTCCCGCCCAATGCTGCTTGCAGCTTTAATTATATTATTATTTTTCTTACTCCGCCACTTTCACCTGGATTTTGACCCCCTAAACATGCTCCAAAACGCACCAAATTTGGCGCACATGTCAGGCCTGGCGAAAAATTTGATACAATGAGAAATTAACCCCATAGGTGCCAAAATGGGCTCTCTAGCGCCACCTATGTGAAAAAAACGGCAACTGCCTTAGTGCCAGTAGGAAAGGTGTAGAGACATGGAACCAGTGCCAAAATGTTGGTTGGAAAATGCCCTACAAACATCCACTGACACTGATGACCTATCTCCAACAGGAAGTTCGCAATATGCCTTTCAAAATAAAATTTCTAAAACTAACTCCGATGACACCGTTTGTCGTATTGACTTCTAAATAGCACCAAAAGATAGAGTGAACCCTCCTCAAAAAAGTGGTCTCATAGCTTAGTCTTAACTGTCTTAGTTTTTTTTTTTTTTACAAGCCCGCAAAGTTGCGATGTTGGAACTCATTTGTCACTTTGCAGTTTTTCCACACGTGACATATCTACGCGTTCATTGGACTCACCACAATGTTCACATGCAAAAATTTTGAGATACGATGTACGGTTATTGATTTATAACAATTTGTTCATCATCATACTTTTTCTACTTTAGACTGCCATTTGACCCCCTTAACATGCTCCAAAACTCACCAAATTTGCCATGTATGTCATGGCTGGTGAACACTTTGATTCAATATCAAAATTAACCCCTTGGGTGCCAAAATGGACTCTGTAGCGCCACCTATGTACTAAAAAACACACAAAATCTGCCCTAGCAGCCAGTAGGAATGTCACAGAAACATGAAACAAATGCCAAAAGTTGGTCTGATTGAGCCGACAAATCATACTGACACTGAATGAGCTAACTCCAACAGGAAGTTGGCAATCTGCCTTTGAAAGTTACCTACGTTTCTGAAATTACTACTTATTCATTTCAGACTTTTGAAACAAAAGTTATACCCCATTCAATTCCCACAAAGTCTGCAGAATCCAAAAGTGAAATAATTTTTCGATACGACCTACGGTTATGGAATTATGGCGATGTTTGAAGACTATGTTACTTTCACTTTTCACAATGAAAAAGTCCCTATTTAAAGCACACTACTGCCATCTTGTGGATGTCTGACAATATACCAGTGGTTAGAGCAGTGTTCTGTTATACAGGAGTCCTGGGTTCAAACCCAGGCAGGGAAAGCTTTTTTTAAAATTTTGTTTTGTTTTGTTTGTTCTGTTTTGTTATTCTTCCTTCATCACATTTTACAACAGGTTTTGCTGCATAATATGTGGATATTGGACATTTTGCACACATTACAAAGTACACACAGTACATTTTTTTCTAAATAAAACCCTTATTAAACATAATACATACTGTCTGTTACTTCTACTTACATACCTCTTTTCATTTTTATGACCAAACGCTCAACTGTTTGTACAATGTTTCTTCATTCAAAAATACTCTTTCTCACAGACACATGCTCACAAAATAGGGTTTTTCCAAAATAAAAGCCTTAAATGTGAGAAATCATCACTTTATACTCACTTATTCACACAATTTCAATTCATTTTTCAAACTGATTCTTTCTCTCACATACAAAACAAATGCACATACACACAGTAGGGTTTCCAAAATAAAAGTCTCATTTAAAGGTGATGGTGGTTTCAGCGAGGGTCGCTGGTGTTCTGTACAGATGTAAGGAGGACGGACACTAAAGGATGGGAACTGGTATGGGGACGGAGAGGTGTGAGTGGAGCTGAGGTGTCGAAAGTCACGGCAGGCAGATTGCGGGCTAGGCGGATCGCACGGGAGGCGGATCGCGGGGGGGGGATCGCCCGGTGCGAGGTCCCGCCCAATGCTGCTTGCAGCTTTAAGTTTTGTCTTATTTTTCCTTCTCCTGCGCTTTGAGCTCAATTTTGACCCCCTGAACATTTATGAAAACTCACCAAATTTTGCCCAAATTCAGAAGTGCGAGAAATTGAATTTACATATAGGTTTTCGTAGATGTCAGTAAAGAAATGTTGCTGCAGCGCCCCCTTGAAAAGTGGAAATGCATTACGCCAATGGGAGCACGTCCAACATAAAGTTTGTCGTAGAACCACAAAAATCGGTAGACAGATTCATCATGAGGAGACAAACAAAAAAATTATTATAGCCACACCCCTAAACCAACCCTTAGTTGGCCATATTGGATTGAAATTTCCAAAATGCTGAGTCAGCGTTTTCGCTGACGTCATATTTTAACTATCTCCTCCTTGGCCGTTTGGCCGAATGAGCTCAAATCAGTGTACAGTATCTACAGAAGTGGGGCATCAAAAGTTAGCCGAATTTTTTGAATCGGTATTACCGTTTTTGTGCGACAAGGTTGCAAACTTTGCAAAGTTTTTTCGAAAATTTACCATCACAAAAATTGCTTCAGCTCAGACATACAAACACCGATTTGGCTTAAATTTCAATCAGACGTCCATCTCCCAGGCCTACACCCATTTATTAAAAGAAATTGAAATTTTGCACTATAGCGCCCCCTACAAATGTACATTTACAAAAATGACATTAGTTCAGACATACAAAACACCGATTTGGCTCAAGTTTGACTCAGACATCTGTCTTCCAGGCCTACACCTATTTGTCAAAAGAAACTGAAATTTTGCACTACAGCGCCCCCTACAAATTTTTTTTTTAATTAAAATTGCTTCAGTTCGGACATACGAACACCAATTTGGCTCAAATTTGACTCAGACGTCTATCTCTCAGGCCTACAGCATTATCAGAAAAATTTGGAATTCGGCCATAGCGCCCCCTACAATTTTACCTTAACAAAATTACTTCACGTTACACATACGAACACCATTTGGCTCAAATTTGAATCAGCTGTCAATCTCCCAGGCTACACCCATTTATCAAAAGAAATTGCCATTTTGCTCAGTAGCGCCCCCTAAAAATGTACTTTGACGAAAATTGCATCAATTCAGACATATGAACACCGATTTGGCTCAAATTTGACTCAGTGGTAAATCTCAAAGGCCTACACACATTCAATGGAAGAAATTTCATGTCAGCTGCATAGCGCCCCCTACAGATTTACATATCCAAACTTTCTTTAGTTTGGACACAAAGATTTGCCTCAAATTTGAATCAGTTGTCAATCTCCCAGGCCTACACCCATTCATCAGAAGACATTGAAATTTGGTGGTAGAGCGCCACTGCGAATGATGGACATACTTCTACTGGATGTGCCCGTGGTGAGGGCCTTTAGATGCCACTTGCGGCTTTAATTAGGCCCGAGCCGAGTAAAGCCGGCACAGGGCCTATTGAGTCTGCAGTGGGCGCATGGGGACGAAATCGCCAGTGCGCGGTCGCCTTTCTCCACTGTCGCCACTCTCACACATATTCACGTTCACGGCACTGAGACCTTTCCGACGATGTACATGACATGTGCACAAGTCGCATATTTACACCTGCTCAGAATGAATGGGAGTCAATGGGACAACGCCCACTCGGGGTCAGTCACATGGGTGTAAGTGCACGCACGTGACATCTGACCCCACAGACATGTGGGGGACCTCGAGAGCTTTCAAATACAGTCAAATACGTGGTTGCCACGGAAATGCCTATATTGTTCTTGCTCAGATTATTATTATTTTTAGGCCCGAGCCAAGTAAAGCCGGCGCAGGGCCTATTGAGTCTGCAGTGGGCGCATGGGGACAAAATCGCCAGTGACGCGGTCGCCTTTCGCCACTGTCACACACATTCACATTCACGGCACTCAGACCTTTCCGAAGATGTATATGACATGTGCACAAATCGCATATTTACACCTGCACAGAATGAATGGGAGTCAATGGGACACGCCCACTCGGGGTCAGTCACATGGGTGTAAGTGCACGACAAGTGACATCTGACCCCACAGACATGTGGGGGAGCTCGAGAGCTTCAAATAAGGCCAAATACGTGGTTGCCACGGAAACGGCTATATTGTTCTTGCTCAGATTATTATTATTATTAGGCCCGAGCCAAGTAAAGCCGGCAGGGCCTTATTAGGCCCGAGCCGAGTAAAGCCGGCGCAGGGCCTATTGAGTCTGCAGTGGGCGCTGGGGACGAAATCGCCAGTGACGCGGTCCGCCTTTCGCCACTGTCGCCACTCTCACACATATTCACATTCACGGCACTGAGACCTTTCCGACGATGTATATGACATGTGCACAAATCGCATATTTACACCTGCTCAGAATGAATGGGAGTCAATGGGACACGCCACTCGGGGTCAGTCACATGGTGTAAGTGCACGACAGGTGACATCTGACCCACACCACATGTGGGGGAGCTCGAGAACTTTCAAAAAAGGCAAATACGTGGTTGCCATAGAAACGGCTATATTGTTCTGCTCAGATTATTAGGCCCGAGCCGAGTAAACCCGGCGCAGGGCCTATTGAGTCTGCAGTGGGCACATGGGGACGAAATCGCCAGTGACGCGGTCGCCTTTCGCCACTGTCGCCACTCTCACACATATTCACATTCACGGCACTGAGACCTTTCCGAAGATGTATATGACATGTGCACAAATCGCATATTTACACCCTGCTCAGAATGAATGGGAGTCAATGGGACACGCCCAGTCGGGGTCAGTCACGTGGGTGTAAGTGCACGACACGTGACATCTAACCCCAAAGACATGTGGGGGAGGTCAAGAGCTTTCAAATAAGTCCAAATATGTGGTTGCCATAGAAACGGCTATATTGTTCTTGCTCAGATTATTATTATTTTATTATTTTTTTTTTTCTTTCTCCTGCGCTTTGAGCTCAATTTTGACCCCTGAACATTGACTCAGTGGTACATCTCACAGGCCTACACCCATTCAATGGAACAAATTGAATTTTTGCTCATAGCGCCCCCTACAGATTTAATATACAAAATTTTGTTCAGTTCGGACATACGAACACTGATTTGTCTCAAATCAATTGTCAATGTCCCAGGCCTAAACCCATTCATTAGAAGACACAAAATTTGGGGCTACAGCGCCACCTGCTGAACGATGAGTATACTTCCACTGGACGTGCCCTTGGCGAGGGCCTTTAGATGCCGCTGCGCCTTTAATTATTATTTTTATTTATTTATTTTTTTGTCTTATTTTGTCTATTTTTCTTTCTGCGCTTTGAGCTCAATTTTGACCTTCTCAACATTTACGAAAACTCACCAAATTTTGCCTAAAATTCAGAAGTGTGAGAAATTGAATTTACATATAGGTTTCGTAGATGTCGGTAAAGAAATGTTCCGGCAGCGCCCCCTTGAAAAGTGGAAATGCATTGCGCCAATGGGACGCGTCCAACATAAAGTTTGTCGTAGAGCCACGAAAATTGGAAGACAGATTCATCATGAGGAGACAAACAAAAAATATTTATGGCCACGCCCCTAAACCACCCTTAGTTGGCCATATTGGATTGAAATTTCCAAAATGCTGAGTCAGCGTTTTCGCTGAAGTTGTATTTAACTATCTCCTACTAAGCTGTTTGGCCGAATGAGCTCAAAATCGGTGTACAGTATCTAGAGAAGTGGGGCATCAAAGTTAGCCGAATTTTTTGAATCGGCATCACCGTTTTTGTGTGACAAGGTTGCAAACTTTGCGAAGTTTTTTCGAAAATTTACCATCATAAAAATTGCTTCAGCTAAGACATACGAACAGCGATTTGGCTGAAATTTGACTCAGACGTCCATCTCCAGGCCTACACCCATTTATTAAAGAAATTGAAATTTTGCACTATAGCGCCCCCTACAAATGTACATTACAAAAATGACATCAGTTCGGACATAGGAACACCGATTTGGCTCAAATTTGACTCAGACATCTGTCTCAAGGCCTACACCTATTTATCAAAAGAAACTGAAATTTTGCACTACAGCGCCCCCTACAAAAATTTTTAATATTTTTTATTAAAATTGCTTCAGTTCGGACATACGAACACCAATTTGGCTCAAATTTGACTCAGACGTCTATATCCCAGCCTACACCCATTTATCAGAAAAATTTTAAATTCGGCACCATAGCGCCCCCTACAATGTTACCTTTACGAAAATTACTTCACGTTAGACATGCGAACACCAATTTGGCTCAAATTTGAATCAGTTGTCAATCTCCCAGGCCTACACCCATTTATCAAAAGAAATTGCCATTTGCTCAGTAGCACCCCTACAAATTTACCTTCACGAAAATTGCATCAGTTCAGACATACGAACACCGATTTGGCTCAAATTTGACTCAGTGGTACATCTCACAGGCCTACACCCATTCAATGGAACAAATTGAATTTTTGCTCATAGCGCCCCCTACAGATTTATATATACAAAATTTTGTTCAGTTCGGACATACGAACACTGATTGTCTCAAATCAATTGTCAACGTCCCAGGCCTAAACCCATTCATTAGAAGACACAAATTTGGGGCTACAGCGCCACCTGCTGAACGATGAGCATACTTCCACTGGACGTGCCCTTGGTGAGGGCCTTTAGATGCCGCTTGCGGCTTAATTTTATTTATTTTTTATTTTTTTTTTCTTTCTCCTGCACTTTGAGCTCAATTTTGACCCCTGAACATTTACGAAAACTCACCAAATTTTGCCTAAAATTCAGAAGTGCGAGAAATTGAATTTACATATACGTTTCGTAAGTGTCAGTAAAGAAATGTTGCGGCAGCGCCCCTTGAAAAGTGGAAATGCATTGCACCAATGGGAGCGCGTCCAAAATAAAGTTTGTCGTAGAGCCACGAAAATCAGTACACAGATTCATCATGAGGAGACAAACAAAAAATACTATCATGGCCACGCCCCTAAACCAACCCTTAGTCGGCCATATTGGATTGAAATTTCCAAAATGCTGAGTCAGCGTTTTTGCTGACGTTGTATTTTAACTATCTCCTACTAAGCCGTTTGGCCAAATGAGCTCAAATCGGTGTACAGTATCTAGAGAATGGGGCATTAAAAGTTAGCCGAATTTTTTGGATAGGTGTCACCGTTTTTTGTGACGACGTCGCAAACTTTGTAAAGTTTCTTTGTGAATTTACCATTACAAAAATTGCTTCAGCTCAGACATACGAACACCGATTTGGCTGAATTTTCACTCAGACGTCTATCTCCAAGGCCTAAAGAAATGTTGCTGCAGCGCCCCCTTGAAAACTGGAAATGCATTACGTCAATGGGAGCATGTCCAACATAAAGTTTGTCATAGAGCCATGAAATCAGTACACAGATCATCATGAGGAGACAAACAAAAAATATTATTGTGGCCACGCCCCTAAACCAACCGGAAGTCGGCCATATTGGATTGAAATGTCCAAAATGCTGAGTCAGCGTTTCGCTGACGTATTTTAACTATCTCCTACTAAAACCGTTTGGACAAATGAGCTCAAAATCGGTGTACAGTATCTAGAGAAGTGGGGAATCAAAAGTTAGCCGAATTTTTTGAATCGGTGTCACGTTTTTTTGCGACGAGGCTGCAAACTTTGCGAAGTTTTTTCGAAAATTTGCCATCACAAAAATTGCTATAGCTTAGACATACACCACCGATTTGGCTGAAATTTGACTCAGACGTCCACCTCCCAGGCCTACACCCATTTATTAAAAGAAATTGAAATTTCGCACTATAGCGCCCCCTACAAATGTACATTTACAAAAATGACATCAGTTCGGACATACAAACACCAATTTGGCTCAAATTTGACTCAGACATCTGTCTCCCAGGCCTACACCCATTTATTTAAAGAAATTGAAATTTCGCACTATAGCGCCCCCTACAATGTACATTTACAAAAATGACATCAGTTTGGACATACAAACACCGATTTGACTCAAATTTGAATCAGTTGTCAATCTCTCAAGCCTACACCCATTTATCAAAAGAAATTGCCATTTCGCTCAGTAGCGCCCCCTGCAAATTTACCTTACGACCTACACCATTCAATGGAACAAATTGAATTTTGGCTCCATAGCGCCCCCTCCAGATTTACTTATAAAAAAATTGTTCAGTTCGGACATACAACACTGATTTGTCTCAAATTTGAGTCAATTGTCAATCTCCCAGGCCTACACCCATTCATCAGAAGACATTGAAATTTGGTGCTAGAGCACCACCTGCGGAACAATGGACATACTTCTACTGGACATGCCCGTGGCGAGGGCCTTTAGATGCCGCTTGCGGCTTTAATTTTTTTTTTTTTTGGTCTTATTTTTCTTTCTCCTGCGCTTTGAGCTCAATTTTGACCCCCGAACATTTACAAAACTCACCAAATTTGCACAAAATTCAGAAGTGCGAGAAATTTAATTTACATATAGGTTTCGTAGCTGTCGGTAAAGACATGTTGCCGCAGCGCCCCCTTGAAAAGTGGAAATGCATTACGCCAATGGGAGCACGTCCAACGTAAAGTTTGTTGTAGAGCCACGAAAATCGGTACACAGAGTCATCATGAGGAGACAAACAAAAAATATTATTATGGCCACGCCCCTAAACCAACCCTTTGTCAGCCATATTGGATTGAAATTTCCAAAATGCTGAGTCAGCGTTTTCGCTGACGTTGTATTTAACTATTTCCTCCTTGGCCGTTTGGGCCGAATGAGCTCAAAATCGGTGTACAGTATCTACAGAAGTGGGGCATCAAAAGTTAGCCGAATTTTTTTGATAGGTGTCACCGTTTTTGTGTGACGACATCGCAAACTTTGCAAAGTTTCTTCGTGAATTTACCATTACAAAAATTGCTTCAGCTCAGACATACAAACACCGATTTGGCTTAAATTTGACTCAGATGTCTATCTCCAAGGCCTAAACCATTTATTAAAATAAATTGAAATTTCGCACTATAGCTCCCCCTACAAATGTACATTTACAAAAATGAAATCAGTTCGGACATACGAGCACCAATTTGGCTCAAATTTGACTCAGACATCTGTTCCCCGGCCTACACCTATTTGTCAAAAGAAACTGAAATTTTGCACTACAGCGCTCCCCTACAAAAATTTTTAATATTTTTTATTAAAATTTCTTCAGTTCGGACATACGAACACCGATTTGGCTCAAATTTGACTCAGATGTCTGTCTCCCAGGCCTACACCCATTTATCAGAAATATTTGAAATTCGGTGCCATAGCGCCCCCTACAATTTTACCTTTACGAAAATTACTTCACTAAAAAAGTACTTCACTGTCAGTACCTGCACACCGCTGACACACACAGTGGACGGAGCACTGGCTTTGAGCAATGGGTGACAAGTGCCACGACACCGCGATACCACGACTGGTACCCCAGCTGACCCCAGTGGATCTGTATACACCTGCTGTCTGCAGCTCCTGAACTCACTCACTCATTCTGTTTTCTGCTCAGGCTGTGAATGTACAGGCTGGAGACGACCATATTTAGTGTAATCTATTACTTATAGGACACATGTTAATTTCACAGAGCACAGAATATCAGCTGACCTCCAGTAACAGAAACACAACACAGTGGGTTAAAGGCAGAAGCTGGAGGCGGAGCTGGAGCCAGGACACACCCACCAATAGAAACTCTGCTGTCATCCATCAGCGTAGGCCACGCCCATTAAGTGAACTTAAATTCACAAGTAATGTTGTGAAGAGTCAAACAAAAGTTTTTTAACTCACAAGCAAAGAGAACTGATTTACAAACAAATGATCTGGTTTTTTTAGTGACACTTACTGTCTTTTACTCTCAAACTGTTTTTAATTGCAAATCTATTCTTTTTCATGGATGAATACAAAAACACATTCTCTCCAAACATATGAAACATGAAGCAGCAAAGGAAGCAGGAACATCCAACCGAGCAGTTCAACACTGAAAAGTTCTGGTTTCCGTGGCTCGGGTCTGTTACCTGTGCTAGGGTCTGGTCCCTTTGTTCGTTCTGGTTCCGTTGTTCTGGGTCTGGTCCCTTTGTTCGGTTCTGGTTCCGTTGGTTCTGGGTCTGGTGGTTCGGTTCTGCTTCTTGAACCCTCTCCTCGTGCTCTTCCTCTCTTCTTCCGCCTTCACCTGTGGCTCTGTGTCGGTCTTTCTCTTCACCCCGCCCACCGGTGACACGTTTCCGGTCTGTGTCCGGACCCCCCCCACATGTAGGTAACCGGACCGTGGATTGGTCAGTCTGTCAGTCTGCAGGTATGAGGACCGGACAGACGAAACCCTTAAAGGCGGGTTGTGTTCGAGCTGCAGAGTGGCGGAGGAGGCCGTTGTGCGCATGTGCGCAGATCTTCACCTGTGCTGCAGCTGGAGTCTCTTATAATCAGGTAATTGATGCAGAAGGAGCAGAAGGAGTTATAATCAAGTAAGAGCAGCAGAAGGAGGATCTGAGCCTGACCCTGGACCCGCAGATCCTGGCGGGTCAGCTCTTATTATCTGTATTACAGAAGTATAACCGAACACACCGGGAACACACACCTGAACCACGCGCTTTGGCCCGGTTTTCCCGGGTTATTACTCATCAGGACCGGGTCCGAGGTCCGGGTGTCCGACATGAACCCTCCAACCGGAAGAGAGGAACCGGACCAGCCAGGTAACCCTAACCCAGGTAACCCTAACCCTGTGGTGTAGTCTCGTTTATTCTAGTGGGTACACTGTGATGTCCCCCTCCCAGCCTCATACACCCCCGTCCTCGAACAGCATCTGGACCACCGCCCCCTCCCAGAGCAGCAGCTCCACAACAGGCCCACACAAGAACCACCACGCTCATGCAATATAAGCGGTTCTGTCCAACTCCTGTTAGTTCAGTTCCACATTCAGCTAAATTTGATCTATAGTTGGCTGAACCAGGAAAATAAGAGAACAGAATAATACAGAATAATGTCAACTCCAAACTTTTCTCTATGTTTAAGAGCGAAAAAAGTAAATTACATTCTGAACAGGTTTACATCTACAAACGATCCTTTCTAAAGATTGAATAACATGAACAAACTGAAAAATCAGTGTAATTTAACACTATTCTGCCTCAGTTTATCATTTACACATGTTCATTATAACTTACAGATCACAGTGGATCTACAAACACACAAAACATTAAATAACATTTCCATTTATTTTGTGCATTTGGCAGACGCTTTTTTCCAAAGCGACTTACAGGGGAAACCAGTCAAATCACTCAATCAATCAAATTTTATTTATATAGTGCCATATCACAACAAAAAGTTATCTCAACTTTATATATAGAGTTGGTCAAAACCAGACTCTAAGCCAATAAATAAATAAAAATAACAGACAGAATATGGTAAAATTGTACTGACTCCTCTTAAGACATTTCAGGTTGTTCATATTTTTCAGATTATTCACATTTTTGCAAAATTATACTTTGTTTTAGTGTAAATACATGAAAATATTTCATTTACAAACAGAAACATTGTCAGTTGTTATTATTTCTCTGTTATTCGTAGTATTTGATGGTCCTGCCCACTGCAGCTCAAAACTGGTCTGAATGTGGAACCTGAACTCAAAGTATTGTTCATATCTGAGTGTAATTTTTGCACTTCACAAATTCATCCCAAGGGCCGAACTGGACCCTTTGGTGGCCGAATTTGGGCCCCGGGCCGCATGTTTGACACTTGTGGCATAAAGTCTACATTCCACATAAGTGAGATCATGACAGACTGGTTCTGTATGATTGAAATGTGAGTATATTGTAAGAGACAAGATGTGTACCTGTCATTAGCAACTGGACTTTAATTAACTATTCACCAGCCTGTGACTGGACTGTCCACAGCCGGACTGACCACAGCCAGACTGACCACGGCTGAACTGTCCACAGCCGGACTGTCCAGAGTCGGACTGACCACAGCCGGACTGTCCACAGCTGGACTGACCACAGCCGGACTGTCCCCTGAAGCGGCAGTAGTAATGGTGACAAGCTGAAACTGTGTCATTAGCCTCTGTTTTCTTTTCCTTTTTTTCCACACTGTCCGTCACTAGTGTGAGCCCAGTCGTTCCAGCGTGCAGCTGGACTGCTTCCTTAGTACTGAACGTCAGAAGGCCCATACGGTCCAAAAGTGTGGCTTGTAACACAGAGACATGGAATTTATGAACGGTGAAGTTTGGTTCTGTTTCAGAACACTACATGACTCACTCTGCTTCATCTGGACCGGCTTCAGCAGGAGGGGCGGGCTTTACCTGAACGCCTACGAAGTCTCATTTCCCCTGGAGGAGAATATGGACCCGCCCCCTTCGTACCACCTGACCAACGGCACTCAGATGACAGACGGTAAACCACGCCCACCACAGAGAAGACCACTGACCATCGACTGTTTATATAACACCAACTAGCAACCATCGACTGTTTATATAACACTAACTAGCAACCATCGACTGTTTATATAATACCAACTAGCAACCATCGACTGTTTATATAACACCAACTAGCAACCATTGACTGTTTATATAACACCAACTAGCAACCATCGACTGTTTATATAATACCAACTAGCAACCATCGACTGTTTATATAACACCAACTAGCAACCATCGACTGTTTATATAACACTAACTAGCAACCATCGACTGTTTATATAATACCAACTAGCAACCATCGACTGTTTATATAACACTAACTAGCAACCATCGACTGTTTATATACCAACTAGCAACCATCGACTGTTTTATAACACCAACTAGCAACCATTGACTGTTTATATAACACCAACTAGCAACCATCGACTGTTTATTAACACCAACTAGCAACCATCGACTGTTTATATAACACCAACTAGCAACCATCGACTGTTTATATAACACTAACTAGCAACCATCGACTGTTTTATAACACTAACTAGCAACCATCGACTGTTTATATAACACTAACTACCAACCATCGACTGTTTTATACACTAACTACAACCATCGACTATTTTATAGCACTAACTACCAACCATCGACTGTTTATATGACCTAACTAGCAACCATCGACTGTTTATATACACTAACTAGCAACCATCGACTGTTTATACACTAACTAGCAACCATCGACTGTTTATAACACTAACTACCAACCATCGACTGTTTATATGACACTAACTACCAACCATCAACTGTTTATATAACACTAACTACCAACCATCGACTGTTTATGACACTACCAACCATCGACTGTTTATATACACTAACTAGCAACCATCGACTGTTTATAACACTAACTAGCAACCATCGACTGTTTATATAACACTAACTAGCAACCATCGACTGTTTTTATAACACTAACTAGCACCATCGACTGTTTATATAACACTAACTACCAACCATCGACTGTTTTATATAACACTAACTACCAACCATCGACTGTTTATATAACACTAACTACCAACTATCGACTGTTTATATAACACTAACTGGCAACCATCGACTGTTTTATATACACTAACTACCAACCATTGACTGTTAATAATATAACACTAACTACCAACCATCGACTGTTTTATATAACATTAACTACCACCATTGACTGTTTATATAACACTAACTACCAACCATCGACTGTTTTATATACACTAACTACCAACCATTGACTGTTTATATAACACTAACTAGCAACCATCGACTGTTTTATATAACCTAACTACCAACCATCGACTGTTTATATAACACTAACTAGCAACCATCGACTGTTTATATAACACTAACTAGCAACCATCGACTGTTTATATAACACCAACTAGCAACCATCGACTGTTTATATAACACCAACTAGCAACCATCGACTGTTTATATAACACCAACTAGCAACCATCGACTGTTTATATAACACTAACTACCAACCATCGACTCTTTATATGACACTAACTACCAACCATCGACTGTTTATATGACACTAACTACCAACCATCAACTGTTTATATAACACTAACTACCAACCATCGACTGTTTATATAATACCAACTAGCAACCATCGACTGTTTATATAGCAACCATCGACTGTTTATATAACACTAACTACCAACCATCGACTGTTTATATACACTAACTACCAACCATCGACTGTTTTATAACACTAACTACCAACCATCGACTGTTTCATATAACACTAACTACCAACCATCGACTGTTTATATAACACTACTACCAACTATCGACCGTTTATAACACTAACTACAACCATCGACTGTTTTATATAACACTAACTACCAACCATTGACTGTTTATAATATAACACTAACTACCAACTATCGACTATTTATATAACACTAACTAGCAACCATCGACTGTTTATTAACACTAACTAGCAACCATCGACTGTTTATATAACACTAACTAGCAACCATCGACTGTTTTATATAACACTAACTAGCAACCATCGACTGTTTATATAACACTAACTACCAACCATCGACTGTTTTATATAACACTAACTACCAACCATTGACTGTTTATATAACACTAACTACCAACTATGACTGTTTATATAACACTAACTACCAACCCTCGACTGTTTATATAACACTAACTACCAACCATCAACTGTTTTATATAACACTAATTACAAACCATTGACTGTTTATATAACACTAACTAGCAACCATCGACTGTTTATATAACACCAACTACCAACCATCGACTGTTTATATAACACTAACTACCAACCATCGACTGTTTATATAACACTAACTACCAACCATCGACTGTTATAATATAACACTAACTACCAACCATCGACTGTTTATACAACACTAACTAGCAACCATCGACTGTTTTATATAACCTAACTACCAACCATCGACTGTTTATATAACACTAACTAGCAACCATCGACTGTTTATATAACACTAACTACCAACCATCGACTGTTTTATATAACACTAACTACCAACCATCGACTGTTTATATAACACTAACTACCAACCATCGACTGTTTTTATAACACTAACTACCAACCATCGACTGTTTATATAACACTAACTACCAACCATCGACTGTTTATATAACACTAACTAGCAACCATCGACTGTTTTATATGACACTAACTACCAACCATCGACTGTTTATATAAACACTAACTAGCAACCATCGACTGTTGATAACACTAACTACCAACCATCGACTGTTGTATATAACAATAACTAGCAACCATCGACTGTTTTATATGACACTAACTACCAACCATCGACTGTTTATATAACACTAACTAGCAACCATCGACTGTTGATATAACACTAACTACCAACCATCGACTGTTTTTATAACACTAACTAGCAACCATCGACTGTTTATATAACACTAACTAGCAACCATCGACTGTTTATATAACCCTACTCCCCCCCCATGTGTCCCCCTTTGGTTTCAGACCCAGGTCTCCAGGATCCGCCCCCCCATGCCCCCTACAGTCCCTTCATCCTGGTCTCTAATCTTCGGGCTCATCTGTACGTGGCTCTGGAGAAAAACGTGTGGATGCAGAAACGCATCGAGGAGCTGGAAGAGGAGAGGAACTATCTCCGATGTCAGTTAGACCGATTTATAATCAGCATGAGGAGTCCGACTGAACAGGGTATGGATCTGTTTCGTAGATCAGAGGTATGGATCTGTTTTCTGGATCTGCTAAAGGTTAAGATAAACACAGGAAGAACCAAAACAAATGGAAGTTCTTTTCTTCACGTTCATTGTGAACAGATGGACTCACATGAGTCCTAACCCTATCATCTATTTGATCAGTGACTGATTGGGGCGGAGACTCCCAGCGGGGGGTGAAGGTCCAGCCCACCGTTCCTCCAAACCCCCCCTCCCCAATGACCACCAGGTCTGGGATGACCCTCAACGCCTTCAGGACCAGGTCTAAGGCCCCGCCGTGGCACCGCCCCCATCCCAGGTAACTCTAATCCTGACCCTGACCTTAACCCTGGGTAAATGATAACCTTAACTCTAACCTTAACCTTAACCCTTACCCTCACCCTAACCCATAACTCTAACCCTAGTGAAGCAGGAGTTCCACCTGGAGGAGGATAATATTACACCGATGCTGAGTTTGAGGAAGAGGATGAAGAAGACGACTCGTCTGTGGAGACGAAGAAAAAGGGCAGAGGGCGAAGGAACGGAGGAGAACCACGGATGAAGATGAGGAGAATCTTCAGGATCACCATGGACGGGAGAGGAGAGAGGTGAGGCTCATGTGACCACTGCACACATCATAACAGGCAGAGGTGAAGGTTATGACCACACTCATTACAGCAGGCAGGGAGGTGAGGCTCATGTGACCGCCACACGCATCACAACAGGCAGAAAGGTGAGGCTCATGTGACCACTGCACACATCACAACGGGCAGAGAGGTGAGCTCATGTGGCCGCGCCGCATCACAACAGGCAGATAGGGAGGGTCATGTGACCACACCACCTCACAACAGGCAGAGAGGTGAGGGTCATGTGACCACTGCACACATCACAACAGGCAGAGGTGAAGGTTATGTGACCACACTCATTACAGCAGGCAGGGAGGTGAGGCTCATGTGACCGCCGCACGCATCACAACAGGCAGAAGGTGAGGCTCATGTGACCGCCGCATGCATCACAACAGGCAGAAAGGTGAGGCTCATGTGACCGCCGCACGCTCACAACAGGCAGAGAGGTGAGGCTCATGTGGCCGCCGCAACGCATCACAACAGGCAGATAGGTGAGGGTCATGTGACCACACGCATCACAACAGGCAGAGAGGTGAGGGTCATGTGACCACACGCATCAAACAGGCGGAGAGGTGAGGCTCATGTGGCCGCCGCACGCATCGCAACAGGCAGATAGGTGAGAGTCATGTGACCACACGCATCACAACAGGCAGAGAGGTGAGGGTTGTGGCCACACGCATCACAACAGGCGGAGAGGTGAGGGTCATGTGACCGCCACACGCATCACAACAGGCGGAGAGGTGAGGGTCATGTGACCACCACATGCATCACAGGCAGAGAGGTGAGGGTCATGTGACCACCACATGCATCACAGCAGCATAGAGGTGAGGTCATGTGACCGCCACACGCATCACAATAGAAAACACACTATTAAAAAAAACTACTAATATTGCTAGGTCAGGTTAAGCCTAACGCTAACCCTAACCCCTTCCATTAGGGTTCGGGTTAAGCCTAACCCTAACCTTGTTTCTAACCCTAACCCTTGCTTTCGTACTGAATCTCCTCACAGCAGTAGTGTCATGGGATCCAAACCCTGACCCTGTTGGGTTTGTCCCTCCACAGTGAAGGACCCAGATGGGGTTCTGATCCGGTACAAGAAGATCCTGTCCACCTACCAGCGGGTCCGGAGTATGTCCAGGGCCTTCCAGATCCACGGCGTGGACAGAAACACCATGGCGTCCACGTCACCCATCGCTGAGCTGCTGCTGGTGGCACCAGAGAAGGTGAAAACGGGCGGCCATGGCTCAGATGGTAGGGGGTCGTCCAATAACCAAAGGGTTGGCGGTTCGAATCCCGCTCCGTTCCAGTCATGTGCTGTTGTGTCCTCGGGCAAGACACTTCCCCCTCCTTGCCTCCAGTGCTCCTACTCACACTGGTGTATGAATGTGTGTGAATGTTCGTTGGTGGTGGGAGGGGCCGTAGGTGTGGATGTGAGCCATGCTTCTGTTATGTCAGTCTGCCCCCCGCAGGACAGCTGTGGATACAGATGTAGTTTACCACCACCAGAGGAGAGTGAGAGCAAATGAAGAATGGATCCTCTGTATGCTTTGAGTATGCATTCATAGAAAAGCACTACAGAAATCCAATCCATTTATTATTATTATTAAACCCCCAGGGTTAGGGTTAGGGGGTTAGGGTCTGATCACATGCTGCTGTGGAACAAACCCAGACATCAGAACACCATGTTGATGAACTCAGACTGTAGGAAAAACAGAAGAAGAATCTGAGGCAGTGAACGCTGATGGGTTCAAGGACACAAACAGGATCTGACTGCAGCTGGCAACCTAACCCTAACCCTGTTCCTATAACCCTAACCCCTGACCCTGTTCCTATAACCCTAACCCCTGACCCTGTTCCTAACCCTAACCCCTGACCCTGTTCCTAACCCTAACCCCTGACCCTGTTCCTAACCCTAACCCCTGACCCTGTTCCTATAACCCTAACCCCTGACCCTGTTCCTATAACCCTAACCCCTGACCCTGTTCCTATAACCCTAACCCTGTTCCTATAACCCTAACCCCTGACCCTGTTCCTATAACCCTAACCCTGTTCCTAACCCTAACCCCTGACCCTGTTCCTATAACCCTAACCCTGTTCCTAACCCTAACCCCTGACCCTGTTCCTATAACCCTAACCCCTGACCCTGTTCCTATAACCCTAACCCCTGACCCTGTTCCTAACCCTAACCCCTGACCCTGTTCCTATAACCCTAACCCCTGACCCTGTTCCTATAACCCTAACCCCTGACCCTGTTCCTATAACCCTAACCCCTGACCCTGTTCCTAACCCTAACCCCTGACCCTGTTCCTAACCCTGACCCTGTTCCTAACCCTAAACCCTAACCCCTGACCCTGTTCCTAACCCTAAACCCTAACCCTGACCCTGTTCCTAAGTCTAACCCTGACCCTGAATGTGCTACAGGTGGCGGACGTCGGTGAGTTTGACCCGTCTAAGGAGAAGCTTCTGGATTATGCCCGACGCTGTTATAAGACCATGGACGAGCAAACGCACGCCAAAGTCCAGAGCATGAAGAAGACGCACAAGCTGCTGCCCATCTCCTATAGGTTCAGGAACTGACCAATGGGAGGCAGCAGAGGAGGAGGCACCGCCCCCTTTTTTCAGTGTCACTTAAAGAAACAATAATAAATGTGACAAGTCCAACACAGTTAATGTGAAAACAGTTCAACTCATTTAAGTGTTTCTTTAGTTTAGTCAGATGAAAGTTAAAGTTAGAGGAATCTGAGTTCCAGTTGTGGTTCATCTGAATTCTCTTTACAGGCCTTTTCATTTATTATTATTATTATTATTATTATAATAGTTGCAGGTTTTGAAACTCGTCCATTTGTGTTTGAATATTTGGCTGTAAACTGTAGTTTCTTCTGCCTTTGTTTTTGTTAAATATGATCAAGAATTCTGTTGTTTTCATGTATTTTTGTGACACTGCAGTTGATTGAACTGACACATTCATCTAATGTCTGTTATTTTAAGTTGGTCGCGATGATGCATTTATGATTTGGATTTATGACTGAATACTATGTATGTGCTGAAAGTAAAGAAACTGGAGTGGGAACTGCACTGGTTTGGTTTTGAATAGAACTTTTTATTTATGTGACCATTGTCACATTGATCCAAATATGAGACTAGATTGAATTACATTTATGCATCTGGCAGATGCTTTTTCCAAAGCGACTTACAGGGGAAAGCCAAAAATTAAAAAAATAAAATAAAATACAAGAATAGATTAAGAAGACATAAAACAGCTGTACAATTTAAAAGTGCAATAAAAATACCAAGCAAAACAACAAAATAACCATAATCCATTAAAATGGACTGTCAGTGCTAGGATAGGAGGTGTTCTCTGCAGAGCTGGGTCTGGGAATGGGTCTGGGTCTGGTTAGGGTCTGGGAATGGGTCTGGGTCTGGTTGAAGACAGGCAGGACGCCTCTGTTCTGTTGAATGAGTGCCTTTAAACCCATGCTTGTTATAAAACTGTCACATTTAAAGGAAAGCTGGCCCGTTCTGTTTAATCCAGGACTGAAGCGCCCTCTGGTGGCAGAGCAAAGTAATGCACTGATGCATGATGGGATGGATGCTCCTTGTGTCTGAGGTAGAGGAAGGTCGATGTGCTGCTGGAATTCATTCCCTCCTCCAGGAGGTATTATGATCACTTTGTTTTGTGTGTGTGTTGTTTTTTTTTGTTTGTTCTCATCTTTAGTGTAAAACTCTTCCACCCATCTTTCCCAAATCTTCCCCAGAGATAGGCCTAGGCCCTGGGACCAACCCATTAACTTTTGGTCCCAGTAGGCCAAAGTTGAAGGTCACAGCAAGGTCACAACATCTACAGCAGGGATTAAAGTTCTCCATCACCACGACGGATTTCCGTCAAATGGAAAAATTGAGGGGGGGAAGTCATATTGAAGTAACTTCCCCACGTGTTTCGCGGAGTCCAGTCGGCACTGGGTCCCGGGTCTGCAGACCTGAATCTGCAGGTGTTGAACACAGGCACAGGGGGGCACAGGGGGCTGACAGGTTTAACAGTGATGAGAATAAGATGACTTCTTTTTATTTTTGTTGGAGGACAGATTGATGACTATTTCTGTTTGGAAGGAAACTCTGCTCATTCTGTGCCTTACAAACACATGGACCAGTTCAGCTTCACTGAAGTTCAGCCTCCAGACTAACTGGAGTTTAGTGCGAACAAGGAGCTTTCATTCTGAAAGAACCACAGCAAAAAGGGAAGAAGACACAACTGATCTGCATGGACCTTCATGTTTGGGTTCAGGGCTGATCTCCTCTTGCCGGTATATGACTAGAGTGTGTGTGTGTGGTGTGTGTGTGTGTGTGTGTGTGTGTGTGTGTGTGTGTGTGTGTGTGTGTGTGTGTGTGTGCCCTTCCCGTGCGTGCGGCTGTGCGCGCCGCGGCCTTACGCGGTTACGCGCCCGACTGCATAAGTGCTTATTTGGACCCGTTTAGCATCTTATTTCTATGTTGTGGTACAGTACGAAGATAAAACTGAATGAATGAGGAACACCCTTGGTATTTGCAAAGCCACTGTATTTTAAATACCCTCACAGAGGATCTGGAACGGAATATATTTTTGTTTCAGTTGACGGAATTTCTTCCAATCAAAAGAGACACGATATTGGCGGGGGGGGTTGTGGGACGCAGGTTTGATGACGTACAGATTATTTTGGCTAGCATATACGACATCATGGACACGTTTGTAGAGGAAGGAGCTGAAGTGGGAACTATTGAGAGATGCGTGGAAAATACAGGGTGTCCCATAAGTCTCCATACATAGGAGACATAATCCATTCCATACATATATGGTTCTAACATGTATTTCTTTATATTTCTTCTTTCTAGTTCTTCAGCAGTGGAGGACACGCATTGAAATGTGTTCCGACAAAATGGCAGTCATATAGAGCATATTATATAAATAAAAATGGTTTATGTCAAGAAACGTTTATTTTTCCTATGTATGGAGACTTATGGGACACCCTGTGATGGAGGTGGGCGTGGCTTGATGAGAAGGGACGATGGAACTCCAATTAGATCATGGTGCAAAAAAATGAAGCAGCCTGGTGCGTGCATGTGCGGAGTTTGCCACAAGAAAATTCTGTTTGGTTCCAATGGTAAAAAAGTCCTGATCCACCATCAATCTGAGAAGCTGAAGATGAGTTGGTTAGGGTTACATTTACACAGACATTTTCCCCAAAATTCATGTGCTGTTGGAGTTGGAGTTATGTTTTAGGAGTTCCTAAATTGTTAAATAAAAAGTTTTTCACTCATTTTTTGCAGTAAGGTTTTCTTCTAGTTATTTTCACTTGCTTCACAGGTTTTCATCCCTTTAAAATTAACCACAGAACACCAAAACTGACCTGAAGCTTTAAAAATGTTCTGGGGGAGGACCCCCAGACCCCCACCAATACCACTCATGACATTTTTTTTCCATGTTACTAATCTTCTACACCTGTACACTCTCCCATTCAGTGCGTTTTACAGTATTGACAAATTGACTATGTAAACTTGTACGCTACAGTAGTATTGGACTGCATCATTTTTAATAGTGGACAATGATTTTGACCAGAAGAAAATTTTCAGTCAGATGAAAAATTTTTGCTTTAATCCCTGATCTACAGTTTTCCATCTGTCATCATTGAGACATTTTCCAAAATTCATCCAAAATTCAAATCGACTCTGATTCTCCTCCAGTTGGATCCACCTGTAGCTTAGAACAATCTCTTGTATCTGGAACTAAATTGTCCACATCCACTGTGGAATGTGGACTCTGTGGACATTTACACTGAACACTGAAAATCCCATTTACCACTTTTTTTGGTCATTATTGTGATCACTCTGCTTTGTCTGTCTGTCTGTCTGTCTGTGCAAGATAACTCAAAAAGTTATGGACGGATTTTCATGAAATTTTCAGGAAATTTTGATACTGGCACAAGGAAGAAATGATTAAATTTTGGTGGTGATTGGGGGTGGGGGGGTAGATCTGCCTTGGCGGAGGTCTGCGGTGCCCAGTGCTTTCTAGTTTTTTCTCTCGTTGGAAACACGTTTGTTCCTTTCAGACAAAAACCTCAACTGGAAGATGACCATAAAAGCAGAGGACCACCTATGACAACAACACTTCAAACCAACTGTCACATGATTCTGCTGTTAGTCCAAATATGAATCAAATCCCCTTAAAAACCCTGTTAAAAATAAATCCATCAGTTTAAAGCTGCAGCTGAACTGAGAAAACTAAACCAGTTTCAACATAATATGAACCAACCCACCGACTGATGCATGTGAAAAACACTCTATGGATTATTCTGGTGTTTAATGTAAAACCTGTCAAAAATTTATGGAGGTTCCATGGATTTATTTAAAGTATTTATGTCTTTATTCATGTCTTTATTCATCGCTATGTTGCTCCTTCTCTGTTTGTTACTGCTTTATCTTTTCTCTGTTTTAATTGCAGCCACGTGAAAACTGATTCCGAACATTAGCTTTAATAAACCTGCTTCTGACTCTGTTCACACTTTGGTCTCAGAAGAATTACTTGTGTTTTACCAGTTATTAAATATTTCACTCTTTTTTAGATGTTTTTTTATTGTTAGGGTTTGTAGATTTGATCAGACTCTGATTTCACTGTTAATGTACATGTTGAATTGATTCATTAGTTTAATTGTTAGTTTGTCACAGTCTGCTTTATTCCCTTCCATATGTAAGTGTAGGACATAACTTTTGTTATAATTTGGCGCCATAAAAATAACTTAATTAGTTGATTGAGTGAGTTGCTGATCGAAGCAGAGGTAAACGGCTATTCCCATCATCCCCTGCGGCCAGAAGCTCCCTTTACCCCTTTGACCCTTCAGACTCGTCCAATCAAGTGGGACTTTAACAGAAGTAGTGAAAACCATTCCCTTTGGACTGACAGTAGGTCTTAACCAATAGAATGGCACAGGAGGCACCAGTAGACCAATAGCAGGAGGAGTGGGCTGGGCTTCCGTCAGCAGGGCATCAGAGGAGGAGGAGTTGGTGTTCCTGTCCGCCATCTTGGATGTACGGTGTGATTGTTTGAGGAGCAGAAGTGACTCTTTTTGGACAAAATCCTCCTCATTCTGAGTTGTTGAAGATTTACAGAAGCGGTGTGGCAGCGGGAAGGAACCGGAAGTGGGAAAACTGCAGGTAAATAGTTTGTAGAGTGAAAGGAGGACTCTTTTTGGGGGCTTTCTCTCCCTTTCTCTGCTCTTTCCAAACTGTTTCCACATCAAACATCTGAGTCTGCGCAGAAGGGCCGAACCCACAACGCAACCAAAGACTCGGGTCCGGACCCGGGTTAGGGGTAGGGTTAGGGGTGACCGGGACCCAGGTTAGGGTTAGGGTGACCGGACCAGGTCTTCATTGCCCTCTTCTACTTCAGATGCTGGAACTCCGGTTCCCACAATGCCCGTTGCTACACAGTTCAAGAAAATGCCCAGTGACCTACGGGCTGTGTTTGTAAACAAGCGGACTGTTTACACTTTGAAGTCGTTCCACTGTGATGGAAACAAGTTCAGGTGGAACCGCAGACCGACTTCCGGTCCAGAGGCTGGGACCAGATTGAACAGATGTGATGTTAAACTGGTGCCAGAAGTCCTGAACAGCTGTAAGGCCTACAGTAAAGACAGGGTGGAAAAGCTGAACTGAGGAACCCTGTGTGGAACTGTCTGAACCATGAACCCTGTGTGGAACTGTCTGAACCATGAACCCTGTGTGGAACTGCCTGAACCCTGTGGTGGAACCGCTGAACCATGAACCCGTTGTGGAACGGTCTGAACCATGAACCCTGTGTGGAACCGCTGAACCATGAACCTGTGTGGAACTGTCTGAACCATGACGCCTGGTGGAACTGTCTGAACCATGAACCCTGTTGTGGAACTGTCCTGACCATGACGCCTGTGTGGAACTGTCATGAACCATGAACCCTTGGGAACTGTCGAACCTGAACCCTGTGTGGAACCATGAACCCTGACCCTGGTGGAACTGTCTGAACCATGACCCCGGTGTGGAACTGTCTGACTAGAATAAACAGATTCATTTACTGCTGATAAGGAAGATTCCAGTGTTTTAGATATTTAGATTCAGTGAGGTAAAACGTCCTCATCTCATGTGGTTCAGTTCCTGTTGATTGGTGGAGGAGATGTTGAGGTCAAAGGATGGAGTTGGGCTACTTCTGATCTGGACCGGACGCAGGCTGGTTCTGGACCTGACCGGGCCTGGTTCTGGTCCTCATGTGCCTCCGCCTTCTGATCTGGACCGAACAGGCTGGGTTCTGGTCCTCAGGTTCTGGTCCTCGTGTGCCTCCACCTTCTGATCTGGACCAGACCGGGCTGGGTTCTGGTCCTCATGGTTCTGGTCCTCATGTGCCTCCACCTTCTGGTCCTCATGGTTCTGGTCTCCTGGTTCTGGTCCTCATGTGCCTCCACCTTCTGGGCTGGGTTCTGGTCCTCATGGTTTCTGGTCCTCCTGGTTCTGGTCTTCATGGTTCTGTCCTCCGGTGCCTCCAGCTTCACCTCAGGTTCAGCTAGGGCTGCACGATTTTGGCAAAAAAAAATCCTGATTTTTTCCTCTAAAAACTCGATTTTCGATTCGATTTTTGGGTATAACTAGAAAAGACAGCAGAAGTCAGCGGTGTCGTTTTCGTGAGCAGTCCACAATGCAAGCTCTGCTCTGACCTCAAATCTGGGGATGGTATCACATGATGAACCCACAGTTTTGTGTTTGTTTTTTCTCTTCATTAAATCTTTAAAATGAGTAGAGTATACAAACAATGTATACAACAAGAAAATACCTTAAGTTTTGTCAGGGGGAATACACTACAAAAAATGTTCCAAATCAGAGCAAATATTGATGGTTTTTACCGCCTTTTTGTTTTCCACAGTTATCCAACAGCTTTAAATGAAGTTCAACAGCTTCAAAAAATAAATAATGTTTGGTTTGTTTACAGAACTTACATTTGTGAATGAAAAAACATTTTGCAAGTAAGAGGACTAAATTAATTATTAAAAAAAAAAAAAGAGTTTTGTTTTGTTCCTTTTGGGGTAATCTGGCCCACAGAAGTCATACCAGTGAAGTCAGTGACAGGCATCAGTTGTGTGTGGACCACAGAATATGATGAACCCAGGCGGTTCAGTTAATCTGGGGGAACAGACCGACCCAGGACACACTGGAGGGATTCTATGTGTGGAGCTGGTGGAGTGTGTGGGGCACAGGGCTGTGTGGGCTCCTCTGCTGAGGCTGATGACCCCGGAGACCCGGACCCGGTTCAGAAGAAGACAGAACGGTACGGATCCGGGACAAACAGAAGATAGTGATCCGCATACAGTTATATTTCAGTTGCTGGATCCGTGCGTGAAGCCACGGCTTATATTGGTATAAGTACTGCGGGCTCATGAACACATTCAAAGTCCGGTCATTACACAGACTTCTGTGACAGACCGCTGTCACAGGAAGAGCCTACGGTAGCCCGCGGGCACGCGGAGGCGCACGGCCCGGAGGCACCAGAAAGAGGAAATCGATTTTAACGATTTCCCTTTTTAAAAAAAATCGTCCTAATTAAAAAAATCCGATTTCGATTTAAAATCGATTAATCGTGCAGCCTTAGGTTCAGCTGCACTAACCCTAAACCGTGCAACTAACAGATGTTTTTTGTCTTTCAGGTCAGAGGACATGCAGACCTCATCCTAGTCATCAGTCATGGCCGATAAAAGGAAACTTCAAGGTGAGGACTTGGGCTTTGTGTTGAGTAAGATGCAAATGAGGACCGGAGGTGGTCTGATCTGGGTCCATTGGGGTTCACAGCCCCCAGGTCTGCTAATGTGGATGAGAAAAATGCACAGATATCCATGTTTCTGGCAAAAAAAAACAAAACAAATTCCAAACTTATTTCTATCTATTATATAGTATATTCTATTATATAGTATACTTCATATTTAGTATATTCTATTTATAGTATAGTATAGTATAGAATAGAGAATGTCTATTAATGTGGAATGAGAAAACACAGAAAAACCCCAAAAACCCAAACCCATTCTACAAGAGCTGGGAATGAATTCTGTAAATGTAATTCTATAGTTAAGTAGTGTCCAGGGTTTCCACTGATAAGGGTTTCTTCCGCTGCAAAAAAAATCTGGTCAATGGAACCAGTGAAAATTATCTTGGTGACCCTAACCCAAATCAGATTTCCAGATCTATTGTCTATAAATCAGTTCTTATATCTCCCTGAAAAGTTCCTCTGTAGGTGATTCTGTCCTGATTTTAAGTCTAATGACATATTTGGAGTAGAAATGAGACCAATCCACTTGGTCAGAGTTAGATTTTTGCAGAGTGAGCATCCACTGTGTTGACTGATGTGGAACTAAAAACGACCAAATCCATGAATATAGAAGAGACAGCTGGAGGAGAACTGTCCACTGGAGTGACCAGTGGAGTGACCAGCATGCATGAAAGGGTTAACTGTGTTTTCAGGACTCTGTTCTGTCAGATGTTTAATACAGACGTTCTATCAGCACCGTGCAGTGTGTGTGTGTGTGTGTGGTGTGTGTGTGTGTGTGGTGTGTGTGTGTGTGTGTGTGTGGTGTGGCGCAGTGTTATCCAGGTCAGAAACAGTAGAAGAGCCTTCAATCATCTGCTTCCTGTTTACACTGAATGAACAACTCATTTGTGTCACAATACGTAAAGGGCCGACAGAAATGCTGGTAATGGAGCTGAAATGTGGGCGTGTCTGCTTTGACGCTCAGCTAATGGAGCTGCTGTTTCCACATGTACGTGTTCATGTGTCCCATAATGCCCCTGTTACAGTATCAGTGTTTGATGAAACCTTAGCCGCTGTTTGGAAATGCTCTGCTCTGCTTTCCATCAGTCCCTGGTTGTTGTTCACGTGTGGGTAGTATTTGACCTGGACCTGCTGAAAACCTGGACCTGCTGAAAACAGGACCCGTGTTGTTCTATGTTCATTCATTTCCTTTTCTCTCTGAGTGTTTGTGTCTTTTGTCTTTCAGGTGAAATAGATCGATGTCTGAAAAAAGTAGCAGAAGGAGTGGAGCAGTTTGAAGACATCTGGCAAAAGGTGATGAATGACACGTGCACTGTTAATGAATGACACGTGTGCACTGTTATGAACGACACGTGCACTGTTAATGAACGACATGTGCACTGTTAATGAATGACACATGTGCACTGTTAATGAACGACATGTGCACTGTTAATGAATGACACATGTGCACTGTTAATGAACGACACATGTGCACTGTTAATGAATGACACGTGCACTGTTAATGAATGACACGTGCACTGTTAATGAACGACACGTGCACTGTTAATGAACGACACATGTGCACTGTTAATGAACGACACATGTGCACTGTTAATGAACGACATGTGCACTGTTGAATGACACATGTGCACTGTTAATGAACGACACATGTGCACTGTTAATGAACGACACTGCACTGTTAATGAACGACACATGTGCACTGTTAATGAACGACATGTGCACTGTTAATGAACGACACGTGCACTGTTAATGATGCACATGTCACTTTAATGAAGACACTGCACTGTTAATGAACGACACATGTGCACTGTTAATGAACGACATGTGCACTGTTAATGAATGACACATGTGCACTGTTAATAAGACACCTGTGCACTGTTAATGAACGACACATGTGCACTGTTAATGATGACACATGTGCACTGGTAATGAATGACACGTGCAACGTAATGAACGACATGTGCACTGTTAATGACGACACATGTCACTGTTAATGAACGACACATGTGCACTGTTAATGAATGACACATGTGCACTGGTAATGAACGACACGTGCACTGTTATGAACGACACGTGCACTGTTAATGGACGACACATGTGCACTGTTAATGAACTACATGTGCACTGTTAATGATGACACATGTGCACTGTTAATGAACGACACGTGCACTGTTAATGAACGACATGTGCACTGTTAATGAACGACCGTGCACTGTGAAGAATGACACGTGCACTGGTAATGAATGACACGTGCACTGTTTAATGAACTACACGTGCAACTGTTATGGACGACACATGTGCACTGTTAATGAACGACACGTGCACTGTTAATGAATGACACAGTGCACTGGTAATGACGACACGTGCACTGTTATGAACGACACGGCACTGTTAATGGACGACACATGTTGCACCTGTTAATGAACGACACATGTGCACTGTTAATGACGACACGTGCACTGTTAATGAACGACACATGTGCACTGTTAATGAGTGACACGTGCACTGTTAATGAATGAGCACATGTGCACTGTTAATGAATGACACGTGCACTGTTAATGAATGACCACGTGCACGTTCACTGTTATGACGACACACGTCACTGTTAATGAACGACACACGTGCACTGTTAATGAATGACACATGTGCACTGTTAATGAATGACACGTGCACTGTTAATGAACACACGTGCACTGTTAATGACGACACACGTGCACTGTTAATGAACGACCCGTGCACTGTTAATGAATGACACATGTGCACTGTTAATGAATGACACGTGCACTGTTAATGAATGACACTGTGCACTGTTAATGAACGACACGTGCACTGTTAATGAACGACACGTGCACTGTTAATGGACGACACATGACTGTTAATGACCACACGTGCACTGTTAATGAACGCACGTGCACTGTTAATGGACGACACATGTGCACTGGTAATGAAAGACACGTGCCACTGTTAATGACGACACGTGCACTGTTAATGGACGACACAGGTGCACTGTTAATGAACGACACGTGCACTGTTAATGAACGACACTGTCACTGTTAATGAACGACACATGTGCCACTGTTAATGAATGACACGTGCAATGTTAATGAATGACACATGTGCACTGTTAATGAATGACACATTGCACTGTTAATGAATGACACGTCACTGTTATGAATGACACACGTGCACTGTTTAATGAACGACACACGTGCACTGTTAATGAACGACACCGTGCACTGTTAATGAACGACACACTTGCACTGTTAATGATGACACATGTGCACTGTTAATGAATGAGACGTTGCACTGTCAATGAATGACACATGAGGAACGTCCACCGTGGAACATCCACTGAAGGAACATCCACCGGTGGAACGTCCACTGGAGGAGTGTCCACCAGTGGAACATCCACTGGAGGAACATCCACTGGAGGAACATATACCGGTGTAACATCCACTGAGGAGCATCCCACTGGAGGGAACATCCACCGTGGAAACGTCCACTGGAGGAACATCCACTGGGGGAGCATCCACTGGAGGAACATCCACCGTGGAACGTTCCCTGGAGGAACATCCACTGGAGGGAACATCCACCGGTGGAACGTCCACTGAGGAACATCCACTGGAGGAACATCCACCGGTGGAATGTCCACTGGAGGAACATCCACTGGAGGAACATCCACCGTTGGAACATCCCACTGAGGAACATCCACCGTGGAGAACGTCCACTGGAGGAACATCCACCGTGGAACGTCCACTGTAGGAACGTCCACTGGTGGAACATCCACCAGTGGAGACATCCACCGAGGAACTTCCACTGGAGGAACATCCACTGGAGGAACATCCACTGGTGGAATGTCCCACCGTTGAACGTCCACTGGTGTCACAGACTTGGACTGTGCGACAAACGGTCCTTTTCTCTTAAAGCCTTTGGACCAAACTGGAGCAATCGTCTATTATTGTAAACAGGTGAATAGATGCTGGACTGGTAAGGATGGGAAGAGGGGTTTATATCTGAGTGTCTGTGGTTTAAACTTTGTATAAATAGACCTGATCATGTTAAAGCTTCCTCTGTTTGAAAGTTTAAGCAGGTTTCATCTGTTGAAAGTTGAAGCAGGTTTCATTTGTGTATAAATAGACCTGATCATGCGTCATCTGTTTGGGTCTTCTCCACAGCTTCACAACGCAGCCAACGCCAACCAGAAGGAGAATATGAAGCAGGACCTCAAAAAAGAGATTAAAAAAACTGCAGGTGAGAACATGGACATGTGACCCGGGTCCCCCTAGACTCCTCAGACCACATGTTTTCTGTGGACCCGGGTCCACCTGGACTCCTCAGACCACATCTTGTCAGTTCAGCGGTTTGAGACAGTCATGTACCACCAGGATGATGTGAAGCTGTTTTGGTGGAAGGTCACATGACTGTCTGGAACCCACTGACCTAAAGGTTCAGGTTTTTAGAAACGTCACCACCAACTGAAATGTGAAAATCAGGACAGAACTGACATGAGTTCTGAGGTGACCTGGATTGTTTCCAAGGTCCAGGACCTGATGAACTGGAGCTGGGACCCTGTTAGCGTCCACAGTGACCCTGTTAGCGTCCACAGTGACCCTGTTAGCGTCCGCAGTGAGGCGTGTCCCTGTTAGCATCCACAGTGAAGCGTGTCCCTGTAGTGTCCACAGTGACCCTGTTAGCGTCCACAGTGGAGGCGTGTCCCTGTTAGCATCCACAGTGAGGCGTGACCTTGTTAGTGTCCACAGTGAGGCGTGACCCTGTTAGTGTCCACAGTGACCCCGTTAGCGTCCACAGTGACCCTTTTAGCATCCACAGTGAGGCGTGTCCCTGTTAGCATCCACAGTGAGGCGGGACCCCGTTAGCGTCCACAGTGAGGCGTGACCCCGTTAGCGTCCACAGTGAGGCATGACACTGTTAGTGGTCCACAGTGAAGGCGTGACCCCGTTAGCATCCACAGTGACCCTGTTAGCATCCACAGTGACCCTGTTAGCATCCACAGTGAGGCATGTCCCTGTTAGCATCCACAGTGAGGCGTATCCCTGTTACCGTCCACAGTTAGCGTCCACAGTGACCCTGTTAGCATCCACAGTGAGGTGTGTCCCTGTTAGCATCCACAGTGAGGGCGGGACCCCGTTAGCGTCCACAGTGAGGCGTGACCCCCGTTAGCGTCCACAGTGAGGCGTGACCCCCGTTAGCGGCCACAGTGAGGCATGACACTGTTAGTGTCCACAGTGAGGCGTGACCCCGTTAGCATCCACAGTGACCCTGTTAGCAATCCACAGTGAGGCATGTCCCTGTTAGCATCCACAGTGAGGCGTATCCTGTTAGCGTCCACAGTTAGCGTCCACAGTGAGGCGTGTCCCTGTTAGCGTCCACAGTTAGCATCCCAGTGAGGCGTGGTCCCTGTTAGCGTCCACAGTTAGCATCCACAGTGAGGCGTGTGCTGGTGTGCGGTTACTTTTCCTTTCCTTATCCTCATACTGTGTTTGCTTCCATGAGATCAAACTACAAGCCAAGCCTGGGATCTGCAGAAGCACTTGGGCGTCCCTGACTGTCCAGGACCAGGACATGTTTGTTTGAACACCTCACTGACCCTCCCTTTTCCTCTGCTCGTCCTCTGGTCCTCAGCGTCTTCGAGACCAGATCAAGACGTGGGTAGCATCCAATGAAATCAAAGACAAGAGGCAGCTAGTAGAGAACCGCAAACTGATAGAGACGGTGAGTAGGACCTGAGGATGGGTAGGACCTGATGAGTAGGGACCTGAGGACGGGTAGGACCTGAGGAGTAGAACCTGAGGACGGGTAGGACCTGATGAGTAGACCTGAGGACCGGGTAGGGAACCTGAGTTAGTAGAACCTGAGGACGGGTAGGGACCTGATGAGTAGGACCTGAGGATGGGGAAGGACCTGATGAGGTTGACCTGAGGACAGGGAGGACCTGAGGATGGTAGTACCTGAGGACGGGGAGGACCTGCAAGACGGGTAGGACTGATGAGTAGGACCTGAGGGACGGGGGAGGACCTGAAGACGGGTAGGAACTGATGAGTAGGACCTGAGGACGGGGAGGACCAGGGGTTACCGTGGGGTAGGACCAGGGTTACTCTGTGGGACTGGGGTTACTCTGTATGACTTCTGTGTAATCTGAAAGGTCTGATTGGTTCAGGATGTTTTCAGTTCAGTTTTGTGTCAAATTAAAGCTGATGTGAAATCTAATGAACTCACATTTATCAGGTCCAGTGTTTTCAGTGTTCTGGATCTGAAGGCGGTTTTTGGTTTACATTCCAGTAGTTTCATTTTCATTTTAAGGTGTTCCCTTTGGCTACAGTTAAGGCTGGTTTAAGGTGTTCCCTTTGCTACAGTTTAAGGCTGGTTAGGTGTTTCCCTTTGCTACAGATAAGGCTGGTTTAAGGTGTTCCCTTTGCTACAGTTAAGGCTGGTTTAAGGGTGTTCCTTTACTACAGGTAAGGCCGGTTTAAAGTGTTCCCTTTACTACAGTTAAGGCCGGTTTAAGGTGTTCCCTTTGCTACAGTTAAGCCATTTAAGGTTTCCCTTTACTACAGTTAAGGCCGGTTTAAGTGTTCCCTTTACTACAGTTAGGCCAGTTTAAGGTGTTCCCTTTACTACAGTTAAGGCCGGTTTAAGGTGTTCCCTTTACTACCAGTTGAAGGCTGGTTTAGGTTGTTCCATCCCATCATAGTCTCATGTTTGTTTGTTTGTTTGTTTGTTTGTCTCTGCAGCAAATGGAACGCTTCAAAAATAGTGGAGAGAGAAACCAAGACCAAAGCGTACTCCAAAGAAGGACTTGGCCCTGGCCCAGAAGGTGGACCCGGTCCAGAGAAGGAGGAGGGGGAAGGTGGGCACCTGGTTAACGGTGAGCACTGGACAACAAACAGACACACACACAAAAAAAAAAAAAGAAGAAGAAAAATCTGTCAAAAAACAGTCTGAGAAAAGAAACAGAACAAAAAACAGTCGGAAAAAACAGTTAAAACAGAACAAAAAAAAAAAACAGTCTGAAAAAAACAAAACAGTAACACAAAAATCAGTCAGAAAAAAAGTCAGAACAAAAAACATTCTGGAGAAAAAGATAGAAAAACAGTTAAAACAGAACCAAAAAAAAAGTCTGAAAAAAACAGAAAGAAAAAAAGTCTACAAAAAACAGTGAAAAAAAAGTCAAGAACAAAAACAGTCTATAAAAGGTCAGAAAAGAAAAAACAGAACAAAAACCAGTCAGAAAAAAAAACAGTCTAAAAAAAGTCAGAAAAAAAGTCTGAATAAACCAGTCTGAACAAAAAAACAGTCTAAAAAACAGTCAGAACACAACAGTCAGAACAAAAAAACAGTCCTGAAAAAGAAAAAAAAAAAACAGAACAAAAAAGTCAGGTAAAAATGCCTAAAAAACAGTCTGACAAAAAGAAACAGAAAAAAAACAGTCCTGAAAAAAATTCAGTCAGGAAAAAAAAAACAGTCAGAACAAAAACAGTCTGAAAAAAAACAGAAAAGAAAAAAAGTCAGAACAAAAACAGTCTGAAAAAAAAAAAAGGTCAGAAAAGAAAAACGACAAAAACAGTCAGAAAAAAACAGTCTGAAAGAAAAAGTCTGAAAGAAAAAACAGTCTGAATAAACCAGTCAGAAAAAAACAGTCTGAACAAAAACAGTCTAAAAAACAGTCAGAACACAGTCAAAAAAAAACAGTCCTGAAAAGAAAGTCTGAAAGAAAAAACAGTCTGAATAACCATTCAGAAAAAAACAGTGAGAAAAAGAAGTCTGAATAAAAAACAGTCAACAAAAAAACAATCTGAAAAAAAAAAACCCCAGTCAGAACAAAAAACAGGTCTAAAAAAGAAAAAAAACAGTCCTGAAAAAAAGAAACAGAAGAAAACAGTGAAAAAAAATCAGTCAGAAAAAAAAGTCAGAACTAAAAACAGTCCTGAAAATGACAGTAAAAAACAGTTAAAACAGTCAGAACAAAAAAAAACAGTCTGAAAAAACGCAGAAAGAAAAAAAGTCAGAACAAAAAAATAGTCTGAAAAAAACAGTGAGAAAACAAATCAGAACAAAAAAAAAGTCTGAAAAAAAAGGTCAGAAAATAAAAACAGAACAAAAAACCAGTCAGAAAAAACAGTCTGAAAAAAAAGTCAGAAAAAAAACGTCTAGAACAAAAAACAGTCTAAAAAACAGTCAGAACAAAAAAACAGTCAGAAAAAAGAAACAGCCTGAAACAAAGCAGTCTGGAATGAAAAAAAGGTCAGAACAAAAAACAATCTGAAAAAAAGTCATAACAAAAAACAGTCTAAAAAGGAAAAAAAAACAGAACAAAAAAAAGACTGAAAAAGACAGTCTGAAAAAAGAAACAGTATGAAAAAAAGTCAGAAAAAAAACAGTACACAACAAAAAACAGTCTCAACAAAAAACTGTGAAAAAAGAGTCAGAACAACAACAGGTCTAAAAAAAGAAAAAAGTCAGAACAAAAAATAGTATGAAAAAAAGTCAGAAAAAAAAACAGTCTGAAAAAAAAGCAGTCAGAACAAAAAACAGTCTGAAAAACTGAACAGGTCAGAAAAAACAGAACAAAAAAAAAAAACAGTCTGGAAAAAAAAAGAAGAAAAAAAAAAAACAGTCCTAAAAAAAACAGTCTGAAAGAGTCAAAAAAAAAGTCAGAACAAAAAACAGTCAGAAAAAAACAGTCACAACAAAAACAGTCACAACAAAAAAACCCTAACCCTCTTATACCCTAACTCTCCCTAACCCTAACCCTCCTAACCTTCTTAACCCTAACCCTCTTTACCCTAACCATCTTAACCTTAACCCCTCTTAACCCTAACCCTCTAACCCTCTTAACCCTAACCCTCTTAACCCTAACCCTCTAACCCTCTTAACCCTAACCCTCTTAACCCTCTTAACCCTCTTAACCCTAACCCTCTTAACCCTAACCCTCTTTACCCTAACCATCTTAACCTTAACCCTCTTAACCCTAACCCTCTAACCCTCTTAACCCTACCCTCTTAACCCTCTTAAACCCTAACCCTCTTTACCCTAACCATCTTAACCTTAACCCCTCTGAACCCTAACCCTCCTCTTAACCCTCTGTAACCCTAACCTCTTTACCCTAACCATCTTAACCCTAACCCTCTTTACCCTAACCATCTTAACCTTAACCCTCTTAACCCTAACCCTCCTAGACCCTCTTTACCCTACCCTCTAACCCTCTTAACCCTAACCCTCGTAACCCTAACCCTCCTAACCCTAACCCTCCTAACCTTCTTAACCCTAACCCTCTACACTCTAACTCTAACCTACCCTCCTAAACCCTAACCTCTTAACCCTAACCATCTTAACCCTAACCCTCTTAACCGTAACCACGACCCGCTTTACCCTAACCATCTTAACTTAACCCTCTTACCCTAACCCTCTAACCCTAACCTCTTAACCCTAACCCTCTAATCCTAACCTTCTTACCCTAACCCTCCTAACTTCTTAACCCTAACCCTCTTAACCCTAACCCTCTTTACCCTACCATCTAACCCTAACCCTCTTTAACCTAACCATCTTAACCTTAAACCTTCTTAACCCTAACCATCTTAACCCTAACCCTCTTAACCCCTAACCCTCTTAACCCTAACCCTCTTAACCCTAACCCTCTAACCCTCTTAACCCTAACCATCTTAACCCTAACCCTCTTTACCCTAACCATCTTAACCTTAACCCTCTTAACCCCAACCCTCTAACCCTCTTAACCCTAACCCTCTTAACCCTCTTAACCCTCTTAACACTAACCCTCTTACCCTAACCCTCTTTACCCTAACCATCTTAACCTTAACTCTCTAACCCTCTTAACCCTAACTCTCTAACCCTCTTAACCCTAACCCTCTTAACCCTCTTAACCCTAACCCTCTTAACCCTAACCCTCTTACCCTAACCATCTTAACCTTAACCCTCTTAACCCTAACCCTCTTAACCCTCTTAACCCTAACCCTCTTTACCCTAACCATCTTAACCCTAACCCTCTTTACCCTAACCATCTTAACCTTAACCCTCTTAACCCTAACTCTCTTAACCCTAACCCTCTAACCCTAACCCTCTAACCCTAACCCTCCTAACCCTAACCCTCTTAACCCTAACTCTCTTAACCCTAACCCTCTAACCCTAACCCTCCTAACCCTAACCCTCTTAACCCTCTTAACCCTAACCCTCTTTACCCTAACCATCTTAACCCTAACCCTCTTAACCCTAACCATCTTAACCTTAACCCTCTTAACCCTAACCCTCTTAACCCTAACCCCTCTTTACCCTAACCATCTTAACCCTAACCCTCTTTACCCTACCATCTTAACCTTAACCCTCTTACCCTAACCCTCCTAACCCGCTATGTACCCTAACCCTCTAACCCTCTTAACCCTAACCCTCTTAAAACCCTAACCCTCCTAACCCTAACCCTCCTAACCTTCTTAACCCTAACCCTCTAACTCTAACTCTAAACCCTAACCCTCCTAAAACCCTAACCTCTTAACCCTAACCATCTTAACCCTAACCCTCTTAACCGTAACCACGACCCTCGTTACCCTAACCATCTTAGACTTAACCCTCTTAACCCTAACCCTCTAACCCTAACCCGCTTAACCCTAACCCTCTAATCCTAACCCTCTTAAACCCTAACCCTCCTAAACTTCTTAACCCTAACCCTCTTAACCCTAACCCTCTTTACCCTAACCATCTTAACCCTAACCCTCTTTAACCTAACCATCTAACCTTACCTTCGTAAACCCTAACCATCTTAACCCTAACCCTCTTTACCCTAACCATCTTAACCTTAACCCTCTTAACCCCAACCCTCTAACCCTCTTAACCCTAACCATCTTAACCCTAACCCTCTTTACCCTAACCATCTTAACCTTAACCCTCTTAACCCCAACCCTCTAAACCCTCTTAACCCTAACCCTCTTAACCCTCTTAACACTAACCCCGCTTTACCCTACCATCTTAACCTTAACCCTCTTAACCCTAACTCTCTAACCCTCTTATAACCCTAACCCTCTTAACCCTCTTAACCCTAACCCTCTTTACCCTAACCATCTGTAACCTTAACCCTCTTAACCCTAACCCTCTTAACCCTCTTACCCTAGACCCTCTTTACCCTAACCATCTTAACCCTAACCCTCTTTACCCTAACCTCGTAACCTTAACCCTCTTAACCCTAACTCTCTTAACCCTACCCTCTAACCCTAACCTCTCAACCCTAACCTACCTCTAACCCTAAACCCTCTTAACCCTAACTCTCTTAACCCTAACCCTCGAACCTAACCCTCCTACCCTCTTAACCCTAACCCTCCTAACCCCTAACCCTAACCCTGTGTTCTAAATATAGATACTCATCTTTCTACAGATCAGCTGAACATACCAGCTGAGCACTTTTCAGCCTAATGTTGGTGGAAATTCAGATGAGAAGTAGAACATATAAGCCAGCATCCATCCTACGCACACATCTGTGCGTAGGATGGAGTCCAGTCCCAAATGAGTCTGTAAGGTGTTTGTTTATATTTAACATGAATTTGCACAAATATTAAATAAACATTAAACACTAATTGATTCTTTTATCAATGATCATTAAACACATAATTATTCGTTTTATCTCTGATCATTGTAGATCTGAACACAAACAGGTAAATATCTGGGTCTGAGTTCAGTTTGATTTATAATCCAGTTCTAACGTAAAAACCCAGAGAACAAACACAACAAAGGCCTCCACCGCTGATCTGGACCAACAACAGGTCCGACAGAACCGGGCCCAGGTCACAGAACCGGGCCCTGGACCCTCACTGGGACCCCGGTCCACAGGAGAGGACCTGGGTCTGATCCCAGTCCAGTTTGACACAGTAAACAGAAAAGGCTACGGTTCAGACGATGGTTCAGCTTTAATATGTGACCATGGAAATGATTCATTCAATGACCTGTGGAACGTCACTGAACACACTGTGAATCATTTTCAGGACCAGCTTTTTCAAGTGTGCTCTGGAAAATAATGGACTGTGCTTTATGAATGCTGCTGTTTTTGTCTGTCCACAGAATACCATCGACACGTTGAACATGCAGGTGGACCAGTTCGAGAGTGAAGTGGAGTCTCTGTCTGTCCAAACCAGGAAAAAGAAAGGAGACAAGGAGGTCGAAAAATCCCCTGGTTCCCACACCTGGAAATACCCTGGTCCCACTGTCGATCCACAGTCTAACTCTAACCCTCACCTGAAAATACCCTGGTCCCCCTCATTTCTCTAACTGAAGGTTCCCCCTCATTCGTCTAATGTCTGAAGGTTCCCCCTCTGAAGGTTCTCCCTCATCCTCCTTTTCTTGCCTCTTTCTGTTGTTTCACAGAAGCAGGACCGAATCGAGGAACTGAAGAAGTTCATCGAGAAGCATCGGTATCACATTCCGGATGCTGGAGACGATTCCTGAGGATGCTGGGACAACGACTCTGTGCAGGGTGGAGGCCATCAGGAAGATCAAGGTCTGTTCTGGTCCCCCACTGTGAACCGGCTGCAACAGATGGTCCATACAGGAATACTGTCCTCCACATGTGAACCGCTCCACACAGGGTCGGCAACCTTTAACACTCAAAGGCCATTTTGACCCGGTTTCCACGGAAAAGACAAACACTGGAGCTGCAAACACTTTGTTGACATCTGAAATGAAGATGTTAGCCTATAGTATACCGTAAATTCGGACTATAAGCCGCTACTTTTTTCCACTCTTTTTAAACACTGCGGCTTATACTCCGACACAGCTTATACAACAATTTTACCGGTGCCGTGGCGCACCTTGGTGGTGCCGTGGCGCACCTCGGTGCTGCCGCGGCGCACCTCGGTGCCAATGCTAGGTGCCGTTGCACCGCCGTACCATGGCTCGGTGCCAGGGTGCCGTGGCACCGCGGTGGTGCCTCGGCTACGAGGTGCCGGTGGTGCCGCGCACCGGTGGCACCCAGTTGTGGCACCGCAGTGCCATGGCACCTGACACTGAGCAGTGGCACTGCGGTGCAACGTCACCGGCACCGAGCCATGGTACCGTGGTGCCACGGCACCTGGCACTGAGCCGCAGTACTGCAGTGCCACGGCACCTAGCGTTGGCCCCGAGGTGCCGCGGCACCTTGATCGTGCATGGCACCTAGCATCATTAAATTTTCTATTTTCGTCAGATATGTTTCTTTTCTTAGATTTCTCCATACTTGGCCTACCTGGGGTTGAAAGTCTCAATAATGTACGGCGTTTTTGGCGGGCTGTTGGAGAGGCTGCGACGCATATTTTGAGCGACGAACAATAATACTATATATATATTATATATATACATATATATACACACATATATTATATATATATATATATTTATATTTTTATATATATATATATATATATATATATATATATAAATTGTATTTTAATATTTCGAGATTAACATATCTTACAATTACAACTACAATTAAACAAACGAACAAAACACAAATAAAATACTTTGTTCAGATATTGTGCAGTTTTGGTGTCGCAGGGCATTCCGCGCATGGTGGCTGCCGGCTGACACGTCAAGTGCTGGTCAAACGTCTCTGAAGAAGGCGAATGCTGATCACCGAAATTGCACAAGGGTCTGAAGAAAGAAGTTAAAAACTTTGACTTAATAAGAAGACATGATAAATGTTTTTGAGACAAATAACATACACTTCAATCGGACACTTATAATTTATTTTCCCAAGCCACGCAGAGCCGCAACATAAGGATGAAAGAGCCCGCAGGCGGCTCTGGAGCCGCGGGTTGCCGACCCCTGGCTCCACAGATTGGTCAGTATATGAATACTGTCCTCCACCTGTGAACCGCTCCACAGATGGTCAGTACATGAATACTGTCCTCCACCTGTGAACCGCTCCACAGATGTCCGTACATGAATACTGTCCTCCACCTGTGAACCGCTGCACAGATGGTCCGTACATGAATACTGTCCTCCACCCTGTGAACCGCTGCACAGATGGTCCGTACATGAATACTGTCCTCCACCTGTGAACCGCTGCACAGATGGTCCGTACATGAATACTGTCCTCCACCTGTGAACCTGCTCCACAGATGGTCAGTACATGAATACTGTCCTCCACCTGTGAACCGCTGCACAGATGGTCCGTACATGCATACTGTCCTCCACCTGTGAAACCGCTGCACAGATGGTCCATACATGAATACCGTCCTCCACCTGTGAACCGCTCCACAGATGGTCCGTACATGAATACCGTCCTCCACCTGTGAACCGCTCCACAGATGGTCCGTACATGAATACTGTCCTCCACCTGTGAACCGCTGCACAGATGGTCCGTACATGAATACCGTCCTCACCCTGTGAACCGCTCCACAGATGGTCCGTACATGAATACCGTCCTCCACCTGTGAACCGCTCCACAGATGGTCCGTACATGAATACTGTCCTCCACCTTGTGAACCGCTGCACAGATGGTCCGTAACATGAATACTGTCCTCCACCTGTGAACCGTTCCACAAGATGGTCCGTACATGAATACTGTCCTCCACCTGTGAACCGCGCACAGATGGTCTGTACATGAATACTGTCCTGACCTTAAGCCATCAATTGAGCACTGAAGCTAAACCCTCAGACCTGGTTTAGAACCAGTGTAAAACCAGACCAGCAGCAGCTCCTGAACCTCGTCCCTTCATTCTTAAACTATTGTAACATGTACATACAGAAAATACTGCATTTACACTTGAATGAATGTGTGCTGTCTTCTTCTGTGGTTCTGTCATGAAGGATGACCGTGGAGTACTACGTGGACTCATCACAGGATCCAGACTTGAGGAGAACGAGTTTCTGTACGACGACCTGGATCTGGAAGACTCCGTAAGTCCACCACCAGCTCAGCTTCACTGTTCTAGAACCAGTTTGGAGAAAAGAACCCTTTATCTGCTCTGTTTCAGTGTTCTGAAACATCTTTAAAGGTGCGGGAGACTTTCGTGACCAATTTTTCATCGTCTCTGTTCATCCTCAGTCATATCCTCAGTTTCCTGAATCTGTTCATCTCTCTGTCATTCCTCAGCTGAATCTCTTACATTACAAGTGAACAGTTTCTTAGTTCCATCCACCACAACACTAAATGTTTCATTCAGACCTGGAGGGAACTGGGCATCTGAGTAATTTTTTGTCACGATGTGCATTGTGGGAAACGGTGTTCACACTGCCACTGCAAGGAGGTTGAACCTCTGTTTCCCACAATGCACATCACGACAAAAAATTACTCAGATGCCCAGTTCCCTCCCAGGCTCTGAATGAAAACATGTAGTGTTTGTGGTGGACGGAACTAGGACACTGTTTCACTGTAATGTAAGAGATTCAGCTGAGGAATGACAGAGAGACGAACAGATTCATGAAACTGAGGATATGACTGAAGGATGAACAGAGACGATGAAGAATTGGTCACGAAGTCTCCTGCACCTTTAAATGTTGAAGGTGTTCACCTCCTGCTTTGTGTGTTTCAATGTTCTGAAACATCCTTAACCCTAACCTGTGTGTGTTCTCCTCAGCCCAGTCTCTGGTGGCGCACCTCCCTCAGGACACTCCCACTTGGAGGAGGAGCTCTTCCTCCACTCCAGCAGCACGCCCACCTCCACCACCTCATCTTCCCCATCCCCCCCTCTCCTGCCACCGGTACTACGGTAACAGCCTACACTACTTTGGATTGACTGTCATGTAGTAGTCAGGAGTCCACCTTGGTGCACTTGTCACAGTCCGTTTTGGGGGGGGGGGTGGGGTGGGTCTGCAACCCTGGGCCCAGCTCGTGGATCTGTCTGCTACCCCTTAGTGGTCACCAGTGACTGGAACAACAGAAATTGGTAGATTGGTATTGGAGGAAAATTACTCCTATTGTTAGTGTCAGTGCTAGTCAGCCCAGGTCAGTTTGTTCGAGTTTGTTCACAATGTTCAAAGCTGTAAAAGGAGGACGAGTAGTTCATTTGTTTTTACCTAAATAGCTTTGTGCATGTTTTCAGGAGAACTCAGAAGACGACAAGAAGAGGGGACGATCGACTGACAGTGAAGTGAGTCAGGTGGGTTAAAGAGGGGTGGGGCTTCACTAAGGGGACGATCGACTGACAGTGGAAGTGAGTCAGGTGGGTTTAAAGAGGGGTGGGGGCTTCACTAAGGGACGATCGACTGACAGTGAAGTTAGTCAGGTGGGTTTAAAGAGGGGCGGGGGCTTCACTAAGGGGATCGATTGACTGACAGTGAAGTGAGTCAGGTGGGTTTAAAGAAAGGGCGAGGCTTCACTAAGGGGACGATTGACTGACAGTGAAGTGAGTCAGGTGGGTTGAAAAGAGGGGCGTGGGCTTCACTAAGGGGACGATTGACTGACAGTGAAGTGAGTCAGGTGGGTTTAAAGAGGGGCGGGGCTTCACTAAGGGGACGATTGACTGACAGTGAAGTGAGTCAGGTGGGTTTAAAGAGGGGCGGGGCTTCACTAAGGGGACGATTGACTGACAGTGAAGTGAGTCAGGTGGGTTTAAGAGGGGCGGGCTTCACTAAGGGGACAATTGACTGACAGTGAAGGTGAGTCAGGTGGGGTTATAAAGAGGGGTGGGGGCTTCACTAAGGGGACAATTGACTGACAGTGAAGTGAGTCAGGTGGGTTTAAAGAGGGGCGGGGCTTCACCATGTGCAAAGTAAGTGGACAGTAGAACGGACCAAGTCGAGTGCCAAGCTCATCCAGTCCAGTTCGAGTCCAGTCCAGTCCACTTAACCCTTTAAAATCTGTGTCGCCTCAGTCTCCTGTGAAAAATGGAAACCCCTCTTCCTCCTCTTCCTCCTTGTTATCTTCCTCTTCATCCTCTTCTTCCTCTGTCTCGGGGCTGAACTCGTCCTTACTCATCTCCATGGCGACCATCACGGGGAGCGGAGGAAGCAGCGGCACTGGGACCACCGGTCACCTCAGCAGCTCAGGGAGTTTGGTGTGCACCCCCCCCCCCACCTCCAGCGGCAGCTACAGCAGCGCCCCCCCGCAGCCGCTGCACCCAGTCAGCACTGCAGCAGCTACCATCCAAACACTCAGCCAGCGCCTCTGTAGCTCCACCCACCCCCATCCCCAGCACCTCCACCATAGCCACGCCCCCTCCTCTGCCTCCTCGCCCCCCAACCCCATTCTACAGGGGCTCCTCACATCCACCGCTCCGTCAGGATCCCTGCCCACTTCCAACAGCCTGGGCCTCAGCCTGAGCCTGACCCTGGGCAGGAGCCTCAGCCCTGCCTCTGTGTCGGGGGGCTGGGCTTGTCCCTGAGTACGATGGGGGGCCTGCTGTCCGGCTCCGCCCCGGTGCCTACGCTCAGGCAGCGGCTTCGGGTGCGGTTGGCTCTCTGGGTGGGGTCGGCACCTCGGCGGTTATAGGCTCGGCAGGCTCCATCGGAAGTGGGAGCATGGCATGGGCGGGCCGACGTCCACGACGGCAGGTCTACTGGGCGCGGCGCCGGGGGCAGGCAGCATGTCCTCCGGGATTCTGGGTCTGGCGTCCAGTCAGCCGGGCTGCAGGGTTCTGCTCTGTTAGCGCCCAGCCCTGGGGAAGGGTTGGTGTTGGGGGGGGCATGGGGGGGGGGGACGTCGGGGTCATCGGCAACGGCGGAGGAGGCAGGGATCGGCAGGAAGTGGTGGAGCAGGAGTCAGCGGAGGAAGTTCATCACTCTGTGTCCATCCACCGAGTCGACCGAAGCAGAACGGAAGCACCAGTAAGTTTCTGATAGTGCACAGGAGTGTGAAAAAAAATTGGACCAATGGCCCTTTAGCTCACTGGCTAAATTAAAAACTTTGGGAAATGTATCCAGATCCATTTAATCTCACCCAGTTCTGTGTATTCATTCTATTACAGAAATAGCCCGTGTTTTGGTCATATTCCAATCAGATCTGTAAAAAGTTAAAAGTCCAACTTGATATCATTGATACTGATTTATTGGATCAGTCCACTTCCTATCTGTTAGAATGGGAACATTTTTCAAAGTCGCACCAAATCCAGAATCAGATCCAGATCCAAATAATTTCACTAACTTTTGTTGACATCATTATAAAGAAGGTATATCCCAAGTTTGAAGTCAATTTGAATTGTAGTTTCGGAGAAGAAGACGATTGAAATTTTTGTAATGGACGACAGACGACGACAGACGACGACAACGACGACGACGACGACGACGACAGACGACGACAGACGACGACGGCCCCGGAGGCCGCATGACGACAATAGCTTACCGCCTGTCGGCCGGTAAGCTAAAGAGGTGCACAAGTACGTATCTGCACAGGAGTGTGAAAAGGTGATGGAATGTGAGTACAGACTCACGTTGAAGCAGATGTTCACCAGGAACACAAACATGACAGTCGGGAGCCAAAGTCTCAAAAATGGGTTGAACTTGACATGGTCTGCCATACTTTTTATTTGTGTTTTTTTTTTGTTAATTTTGATCCTAAGGACCAATAATTGGAGGGTCTGCTCTGCTGGAAACATTGCGAAAAAAACTATGGTCTTATTAGTGTATGTACCCCTCATTTTTTGATATAAAATTTGGGAAAATGACAATTTTCCTTCAATCGTCTGTGGGCTGGGTAAGCTGTGAATAAATGCATTCCAGATGCAAACACACATGGTGACAACCTTCAATGAAAATAATTGTCAAAACACATTTCTGCATGATTTTGGCTCAATTTAATGCAAAATTTTTTTTGGCATTTTCTCACTTTTTTTCCAATATTTTCAACTTTACTTCATTGGCAATCAACTATTCCCCCAAGTTCTGACATCAGCCAATATGCCATTCTTTTCACCAAACAAATACTCATACTACTGAAAAAATGATTCAAATCCAACCAAAATCAATAGATCTGTGATGATTTATCTACTAGTTGGCAATACAGGCCCAGAACTTCAATAGAATTTTAAGCTACTAAAATTCCCAAATACATCCTGGATATTTACCACAGTTAATGTATGAGTCTGTGGGTCAGCTGTTTGTCCCAGGGCTGTTTCGCTCTGTGAACTGTGAGGGGAAACTCTGGGAACACAGCCCAGTTCTTCTAACAGATGCTGCTGTGTCTGAGGATGGAGCTGCACAACGCCAGCCTAACCCTGAACCAGCCTAACTCTAACCCTGACCCTGACCCTAACCCTGACCCATACCCACTCTGACCCTGACCCACTCTAACCCTGACCCTAACCCTGACCCACTCTAACCCTGACTCTGACCCTGACCCACTCTAACCCTGACTCTGACCCTGACCCACTCTAACCCTGACTCTGACCCTGACCCACTCTAACCCTAACCCTGACCCACTCTAACCCTGACCCTAACCCTGACCCACTCTAACCCTGACCCTGACCCACTCTAACCTGAACCCTGACCCTGACCCTAACCCTAACCCTGACCCACTCTAACCCTGACCCACTCTAACACTGACCCTGACCCTGACCCACTCTAACCCTGACCCTGACCCTGACCCACTCTAACCCTGACCCTGACCCTAACCCTAACCCACTCTAACCCTGACCCTAACCTGACCCTAACCCTGACCCACTAACCTGACTCTGACCCTGACCCACTCTAACCCTGACCCACTCTAACCTGACCCTGACCCACTCTAACCTGAACCCGGACCCTGACCCTAACCCTACCCTGACCCACTCTAACCCTGACCCACTCTAACCCTGACCCTGACCCACTCTAACCCTAACCCTGACCCTAACCCTGACCCACTCTAACCCTGACCCTAACCCTGACCCTAACCCTGACCCACTCTAACCCTGACTCTGACCCTGACCACTCTAACCCTGACCCTAACCCTGACCCACTCTAACCTGACCTAACCCTGACCCACTCTAACCCTGACCCTAACCCTGACCCACTCTAACCCTGACCCTGACCCACTCTAACCTGAACCCTGACCTGACCCTAACCCTAACCCTGACCCACTCTAACCCTGACTCTGACCCTGACCCACTCTAACCCTGACCCACTCTAACCCTGCCTGACCCACTCTAACCTGAACCTGACCCTGACCCTAACCCTAACCTGACCCACTCTAACCCTGACCCACTCTAACACTGACCCTGACCCACTCTAACCCTGACCCTGACCCACTCTAACCCTAACCCTGACCCTGACCCACTCTAACCCTGACCCTGACCCTAGCCCTGACCCACTCTAACCCTGACCCTAACCCTGACCACTCTAACCCTAACCCTGACCCTGACCCACTCTAACCCTGACCCTAACCCTGACCCACTCTAACCCTGACCCTGACCCTAACCCTGACCCACTCTAACCCTGACCCTAACCCAACCCTAACACTGACCTGACCCTAACCTAACCCTGACCCACTCTAACCCTGACCCACTCTAACCCTGACCCACTCTAACCCTGACCCTAACCCTAACCCTGACCCACCTATAGCCCTGACCCTAACCCTGACCCTAACCCTGACCCTAACCCACCCTAACCCTGACCCTAACCCTGACCCACTCTAACCCTGACCCTAACCCTGACCCACTCTAACCCTAACCCTAACCCTAACCCTGACCCACTCTAACCCCGACCCTAACCCTGACCCTGACCGTAACCCACCCTAACCCTAACCCTCCCTTACCCTGACCCTGACCGTAACCCACCCTAACCCTAACCCACCCTAACCCTGACCCTAAGGGCTTAAAGGCTCCACACATCTGACCTTTGGTCTTGTTTTTCTTGTTCATTTCAGGTTATAGTTCTGTGGTAGCAGACAGCACAGCAGACTCCACCCTCAGCAGTGCCAGCCAATCACAAAGCAGCCAACCCCCCAGTCTGACCTCTACAGCCAATCAGCTGTGAGTACAGGCAGTGAACTAACAGGAGAACAGAAATGAAAAACACTTCAATGGGATAGAACTGGTGTTCAGATCACACTGAACCCTAACCCTAACTCACCTTAAACCCTAACCCACCCTAAAACCTTACCCTAACCCACCTTAAACCCTAACCCACCTTAAAACCCTAACCTTAACCCACCTTAAACCCTAACCACCAAACCCTAACCCACCATATAACCCTAACCCACCTTAAAACGCTAACCCTAACCCTAACCCACCAAAAAACCCACCTTAAAACGCTAACCCTAACCCACCTTAAACCCTAACCCACCCTAAAACCCTTACCCTAACCCACCTTAAACCCTTACCCTAACCCACCTTAAACCCTAACCCACCTTAAAACCCTAACCTTAACCCACCTTAAACCCTAACCCACCTTAAAACCCTAACCCACCTTAAAACCCTAACCCACCATAAACCCTAACCCTCATTAAAACCCTAAACCTAACCCACCTTAAAACCCTAACCCACTTTAAACCCTAACCTGACCCACCTTAAACCCTGACCACTTAAAATCCTAACCCACCATAACCCTAACCCTGACCCACCTTAAACCCTGACCCACCTTAAAACCCTAACCCTGACCCACCTTAAACCCTAACCCACCTCAAACCCTGACCCACCTTAAAACCCTTACCCTAACCCTGACCCACCTTAAACCCTGACCCACCTTAAAACCCTAACACACCTTAACCCTAACCCTGACCCACTCTAACCCTAACCCACCTTAAACCCTGACCCACCTTAAAACCCTAACCCACCCTAACCCTGACCCACCTTAAACCCTGACCCACCTTAAAACCCTAACCCATCTTTAACCCTAACCCTGACCCACCTTAAACCCTAACCCACCTTAACCCTGACCCACCTTAAAACCCTTACCCTAACCCTGACCCACCTTAAACCCTGACCCACCTTAAAACCCTGACCCACCTTAAAACCCTAACCCACCTTAAACCCTGACCCACCTTAAACACTAACCCACCTTAAACCCTGACCCACCTTAAAACCCTAACCCTGACCCACCTTAAACCCCGACCCACCTTAAAACCCTAACCCATCTTTAACCCTAACCCTGACCCACCTTAAACCCTAACCCACCTCAAACCCTGACCCACCTTAAAACCCTGACCCACCTTAAACCCTGACCCACCTTAAAACCCTAACCCACCTTAAACCCTGACCCACCTTAAACCCTGACCCACCTTAAACCCTAACCCACCTAAAACCCTAACCCACCTTAAACCCTGACCCACCTTAAAACCCTAACCCACCTTAAACCCTGACCCACCTTAAAACCCTGACCCACCTTAAAACCCTAACCCTGACCACTTAAACCCTAACCCACCTTCAACCTTAACTCTAACCCATCTTAAACCCTGACCGCCTTAAACCCTAACCCCCTTAAACCCTGACCCACCTTAAAACCCTAACCCACCTTAAACCCTGACCCACCTTAAAACCCTGACCCACCTTAAAACCCTAACCCTGACCCACCTTAAACCCTAACCCACCTTCAACCTTAACTCTAACCCATCTTAAACCCTGACCAGCCTTAAACCCTAACCCACCTTAAACCCTGACCCACCTTAAACCCAAACCCACCTTAAACCCTAACCCACCTTAAAATCGTAACCCTAACCCACCTTAAACCCTAACCTACCTTAAATCTTCACCCTAACCCACCTTAAACCCTGACCCACCTTAAACCCTAACCCACCTTAAAACCCTAACCCCAACCCTGACCCACCTTAAACCCTAACCCACCTTAAACCCTGACCCTCCAGTCTAAATCTCAGATCCACAGTTCACTGTCTGTCTAAGGCTAACTGTGTGTGTTTATCCTGTCCACTGTTCCCAGTATGGACACTGGTCCCAGTTTACTGGGCTGCCTCAGCTTCTCCTCCTCCTCTCCTTCACCCTCCTCCTACAGCGAGGCCAAAACTGGCAACGGTGTCAGCCTGATGAACGGACCACTATCCTACACACAGTCCACCGACAGCAGCAAGGTGAGAACCACACCCTGACCCCACCCCTAACCAAGACCCCACCCCTAAACCCTGACCCCACCCCTAACCAAGACTCCACTCCTAACCCTGACCCCACCCCTATCCAAGACTCCACCCCTAACCCTGACCCCACTCCTAACCAAGACCCCACCCCTAACCAAGACCCTAACTCCACCCTTTATCGTGGTCTGTGGGCTGGGCTTCAGAACCCCAGCGCAGGCATCTGCTTCCCTCAGTTTTCCCATGAGTCTCCTTGTTTGTGCATCAGGTCCAGGAGCCTCTGAGCAGCCTGAAGGCCATGACCGAGCGAGCAGCACACGGTTCAGGGAGAGAGGGGGACAGCACTGCCCTGCACCTGACCCCAGGTAACCCACCTGCACATCTGCACCTCACCCCAGGTAACGCACCCGCACCCGCACACCTGCACCCCACCCCAGGTAATGCTCCCGCACATCTGAACCTCACCCCAGGTAATGCACCCGCACATCTGCACCTCACCCCAGGTAACGCTCCCGCACATCTGAACCTCACCCCAGGTAACGCTCCCGCACATCTGCACCTCACCCCAGGTAACGCTCGCCGCACATCTGCACCCCACCCCAGGTAACGCACCCGCACATCTGCACCCCACCCAGGTAACGCACCCGCACATCTGCACCCCACCCCAGGTAATGCTCCCGCACATCTGCACCCCACCCCAGGTAACGCACCGCACATCTGCACCTCACCCCAGGTAACCCACCTGCACATCTGCACCTCACCCCAGGTAACGCACCCGCACATCTGCACCCCACCCCAGGAAACCCACCAGCACATCTGCACCTCACCCCAGGTAACGCACCCGCACATCTGCACCCCACCCCAGGTAACGCTCCCGCACATCTGCACCTCACCCAAGGTAACGCACCCGCACATCTGCACCCCACCCCAGGTAACGCTCCCGCACATCTGCACCTCACCCCAGGCAAAGCTCCCGCACATCTGCACCCCACCCAGGTAACGCACCCGCACATCTGCACCCCACCCCAGGTAACGCCCGCACATCTGCACCCCCACCCAGGTAACGCACCCGCACATCTGCACCCCACCCCAGGTAACGCTCCCGCACATCTGCACCTCACCCCAGGTAACGCACCCGCACATCTGCGCATGCCCAGACACATCTGCACACCTGTATATCCTGCTAGTGCACACTGCTCTCACTGAGGTCCTTTTTAGTCCAAACTCCACCCACAGCTGACACTCCACCCCTTCTAAACGTAGACCGTCTCACTCATGACTGGTGTTCCCTAAATATTTTTGGTTCGGGTCTAAACTGGACTCATCTACACCAGGGTGCGTCTCTGTCTCCTCAGACATCTTCCCCGGCTCCACTGCCCCCCCCGCCCCCCCCTCGGCGCCTCAGCCCTCGCTGTCCGAGGTCAGCGTCCCGCCATCGCTGGGGGTCTGCCCGTTGGGTCCAGTTCCCCTGTCCAAAGACCAGGTCTACCAGCAGGCCATGGAGGAGGCGGCGTGGACACACATGCCCCACCCATCGGACTCAGAGAGGATCAGGTTCAAGAGTCTTTAGTTTGTACCAGAAGTTCTTCAGGAGGAAAGGGTCCAACACCAGGGAGTCTATACTGAGGGGATCTGTGCACAGGGAGTCTATACTCAGGAGGTCTATACTCAGGGGGTGTACTCAGGGGGTCTATACTCAGGGTCTATACTCAGGAGGTCTATACTCAGGGGGTCTATACTCAGGGGGTCTGTACTCAGGGGGTCTATACTCAGGAGGTCTATACTCAGGAGTCTATACTCAGGGGGTCTGTACTCAGGGGGTCTGTACTCAGGAGGTCTATACTCAGGAAGTCTATACTCAGGGGGTCTGTACTCAGGAGGTCTATACTCAGGGGGTCTATACTCAGGGGGTCTGTACCAAGTTTATTATCGTTAACGAAAACGAACGAAATGACGAAAACTAAAATTGAAAAAACATTTTCGTTAACTGAAATTAATAAAAACTCTGATTAAAAGAAAAAAACGATAACAAACTGAAACTGTATCGTGAGCTTACAAAACTAACTAAAACGTAAAAAATTATGGATACAATTCCCTTCGTTTTCGTCTCTGTCAATGTCGGATTGATATGAAATTGATTTATTTGGCTCCAGCAGTTTGAGCTGGTGACAACATACGACACTTCCCAGTCTGTCATGTCTGGTCACTGGTGGTTTCCAGTTGTCTTCTGGTCCCCACTCTACCTGGAACATACAGACTAAAGCTGGGACAAAGCAGCACAGTCCTATCTGGGGTTTACTGTAGTGATACATGAGTCGGGTTTTTTTTTTTTTTTTTTTTTTGGCGTACCGTGTGTGTGCGCGTGAGTGACAGAGACAGAGCAGAGCTAAATGACAGTCAGTGTTGAACTAGCATCCAGGTTAAAACTGGAGAGTTTATCACCATGAAAAGGCCTTCCAATCCCTGAACTGCACAGTTTAGAAGAGGAGAAAAGAGGAGGATGAAAACTAATCCAATTACAGAGGTATGGAACCTGTTAGAATGTTAAAAAACGTTTGATGTTACTAGCTACAGCTAGCTGAACTGAACTGAAGCAAAGTTGGCTAATAATGGAACTGGAGATGATTAAGAGATGAGATATCTGCTAAGGTGTGGTTTACTGATGAGGAACTGGGTTATATATGTTTATAAGTGGTTTATATATGTTTCTGTCTGCTTTAACTGCTGGGTAGCTGGTTTATAATAGGTTCCTATCTGCTTTAACTGCTGGGTAGCTGGTTTATATATGTTCCTATCTGCTTTAACTGCTGGGTAGCTGGTTTATAATATGTTCCTATCTACTTTAACTGCTGGTTAGCTGGTTTATATATGTTTCTGTCTGCTTTAACTGCTGGTTAGCTGGTTTATAATAGGTTCCTAGCTTTAACTGCTGGTTAGCTGGTTTATATTGTTTCTGCTTTAACTGCTGGTTAGCTGGTTTATAATAGGTTCCTATCTGCTTTAACTGCTGGTTAGCTGGTTTATAATATGTTCCTATCTGCTTTAACTGCTGGTTAGCTGGTTATATATGTTTCTATCTGCTTTAACTGCTGGGTAGCTGGTTTATAATATGTTCCTATCTGCTTTAACTGCTGGTTAGCTGGTTTATATATGTTTCTATCTGCTTTAACTGCTGGTTAGCTGGTTTATAATAGGTTCCTATCTGCTTTAACTGCTGGTTAGCTGGTTTATATATGTTTCTGTCTGCTTTAACTGCTGGTTAGCTGGTTTATAATAGGTTCCTATCTGCTTTAACTGCTGTTAGCTGGTTTATAATAGGTTCCTATCTGCTTTAACTGCTGGTTAGCTGGTTTATAATATGTTCCTATCTGTTTAACTGCTGGTTAGCTGGTTTATATATGTTCCTATCTGCTTTAACTGCTGGGTAGCTGGTATAATATGTTCCTATCTACTTTAACTGCTGGTTAGCTGGTTTATATGTTTCTGTCTGCTTTAACTGCTGGTTAGTGGTTTATAATAGGTTCCTATCTGCTTTAACTGCTGGTTAGCTGGTTTATATATGTTTCTGTCTGCTTTAACTGCTGGTTAGCTGGTTTATAATAGGTTCCTATCTGCTTTAACTGCTGGTTAGCTGGTTTATAATAGGTTCCTATCTGCTTTAACTGCTGGTTAGCTGGTTATATATGTTTCTTTGCTTTAACTGCTGGTTAGCTGGTTATATATGTTTCTATCTGGTTTAACTGCTGGCTGCTTTGTGCATCTCCTCTCCTGCTTTGCACATCTTCGCATTGTTTCACGTAAGTGACATGTATGGATTGCACCCCAACTCAACCTGCTATAGGGAATTTAGACATTGTACGGTACATTGTGTCTCTGCTCAGTCCATGAGCCGCCCTAACCCGACCCCCAAATAAAGTGTCCAGGGTAACCCATATCCATGCCTCACTAATTTCTTTGAATAGGATGATGAGGAAGATAAAATATATGAAATAACTAAAACTAATACTAAAACTAAACTAAACTAAACTAAAACTAAGCATTCAGAAAAAAACGATAACTAATAAAAACTAACAAACCTGCTCTAAAAACTAATTAAAACTAACTGAATAAGAGAAAAAAAAGTCAAAACTAATTAAAACTAAACTATAATTAAAAATCCAAAACTATTATAACCTTGGTCTGTACTCAGGAGGTCTATACTCAGGTGTCTGTACTCAGGGTGTCTATCCTCAGGGAGTCTATACTCAGGGAGTCTATACTCAGGGGGTCTGTACTCAGGGGGTCTATACTCGGGGTCTGTACTCAGGGATTCTATACTCAGATGGTCTATCAGGAAGTCTATACTCAGGGCGTCTGTACTTAGGAGTCTGTACTCAGGGATTCTATACTCAGATGGTCTGTACTCAGGGGGTCTGTACTCAGGGGGTTTATACTCAGGAGGTCTATACTCAGGGATTCTATACTCAGATGGTCTGTAGTCAGGGGGTCTATACTCGGGGTCTGTACTCAGGGATTCTATACTCAGATGGTCTATACTCAGGAAGTCTATACTCAGGGGTCTGTACTCAGGGGGTCTGTACTTAGGAGTCTGTACTCAGGGATTCTATACTCAGGTCTGTACTCAGGGGGTCTGTACTCAGGGATTCTATACTCAGATGGTCTGTACTCAGGGGGTCTGTACTCAGGGATTCTATACTCAGATGGTCTGTACTCAGGGGGTCTATACTCAGGTCTGTACTCAGGGTGTCTGTACTCAGGGGTCTATACTCTGGGGGTCTGTATTCATGTCCTTTAATGTAGAACTGTGTTTTTTTTTTTTTGGGGGGGGGGGGGGGGGGTCTATAGAAGAACTGATGTTCACTGTGAGAACACATGAACACACACACACACACACACACACAGTGCTTGGTTGATCTTCCCTAAAAGGACAGAATTGTAGTTGAATTTAGTTTAAAATGATGTTGAATTTAAAATTGAAAACTCTCTCCTGACCAACATGAGGACGGTCTGAAACTGAAGCCAAACTGGGCTTGTCTAAAACACGTCTAAAAATCTGTTTGGATGAAAAAGTGCATTTGGGCACAGGCCCAACATTCCATCAGGGATTTGAACCAGTCCATTCCACAGGATCAGTGGACTGTCCCCCCAAAAAACCCTGCACTTGGAGGGTCCAAAAACTCCCCCCAAAAAAACCTGTGAACCAGGGGGTCCAGCAGTTAACCAGATAGAAACATACAAGTGCACATGGCACCAGGACACCCTAGACCAGAGGTCGATGATCGACTTCGTTGTCGTGTCATCAGACCTTTGACCCTGTGTTTTGGACAGGGTGAAGAGAGGGGCAGAGCTGTCAACCGATCACCACCTGGTGGTGAGTTGGATCCACTGGCGAAGGAGGGAGCCGGACAGACTGGGCAGGCTCAAACATGTCATCAGGGTCTGTTGGGAACGTCTGGCAGAGCCCAGTATCAGTGTGGTCTTCATTTCCCACCTCCGGGAGAGCTTCTCCCAGATCCCAGAGGAGGCTGGGGACATTGAGTCCGAGTGGACCATGTTCTCCACCTCCATTGTCGAAGCGGCTGCTCAGAGCTGTGGTTGCAGGGTCTCCGGTGCCTGTCGTGGCGGCAATCCCCAAGCCCGGTGGTGGACCCCCGGAAGTAAGGGATGCCGTCAAGCTGAAGAAGGAGTCTGATGGAGCCTTGTTGGCTCTTGGGACTCCAGAGGCAGCTGATGGGTACCGGCAGGCCAAGCGTGCCGCAGCCCGAGCAGTTGTGGAGGCAAAAACTCAGGTCTGGGTGGGGTTTGGGGAGGCCATGGAAAAGGACTATTGGTCGGCCTCGAGAAAATTCTTGCAAACCGTCCAGTGCCTCAGGAGGGGAAAGCAGTTCCCCACCAACACTGTTTACAGTGGAAGTGGGAGGAGCTGACCTCCACTGGGGATGTTGTCAGACGGTGGAAGGAATACTGGACTGGTCCATCACCAAGCTGAAGTCACCCAGGTGGTTGGATAGCTCCTCAGTGGCAGGGCACCGGGGGTGGATGAGATTCGCCCTGAGTGCCTTTTGGATGTGCAGGACTTTCTTGGCTGACACGTCTCTGTAACATCACGTGGCAGTCGGGGACAGTACCTCTGGATTGGCAGACTGGGGTAGTGGTCCCCCTTTTTAAGAAGGGGGACCAGAGGATGTGCTACAACCACGGGGGATCACACTCCTCAGCCTCCTGGAGAAAGTCTATTCTAGGTACTGGAGAGGAGGATCCGACTGATAGTCAAACCTCGGATCCAGGAGGAACAATGTGGTTTTCGTCCTGGTCGCAGAATGCTGAACCAGCTCTACACTCTCCATCGGGTGCTTGAGGGTCCATGGGAGTTTGCCCAACCAGTCCACGTGTTTTGTGGATCTGAAGAAGGCGTTCGACCATGTCCCTCGTGGTATCCTGTGGGTGTTGCTTCAGGAGTATGGGGTCCAGGGCCCTCTGCTGAGGGCAGTCCGGTCCTTGTATGACAGAATCAGGAGTATGGTTCGCATTGGCAGCAGTAAGTCAGACATGTTCCAGGTGCATGTTGGACTCCAGCAGGGCTGCCCTTTGTCACTGGTTCTATTCATTATTTTTATGGACAGTATTTCTAGGCGCAGCCAGGGGCCGGAGGGGGTCTGGTTTGGGGACCACAGGATTTCATCTCTGCTTTTTGCAGATGACGTTGTCCTGTTGGCCTCATCAAACCTGGACCTTCAGTATGTCCTGGGGTGGTTTGCAGCCCAGTGTGAAGTGAGTAGGATGAGGATCAACACCTCTAAATCCGAGGCCATGGTTCTGGACCAGTTAAAGGTGGTTTGCCCTCTCCAGGTTGGTAGGGAATCTTTACCCCAAGGGGAGTTTAAGTATCTGGGTCTGGTTCACAGTGAGGGAAGGATGGAGGTTCAGATTGACAGGTGGATGGGTGCAGCGTCTGCAGTGATGCAGTGCTTGTATGGGTCTGTTGTGGTTCAGAAGGAGCTGAGCCCAAAGGAGAAGCTCTGGATTTACCATCAGTCTACATCAAGCCCGGATTAACCATATGGGCAACTGGGCAATTGCCCAGGGGCCCGCGACCTCTGAAGGGCCCTGGGTAGCTCGGGCATAACGAAAATATCTGGTTATCTTTTGCTTATAAATGAAACTGTCCGCTGCCCGGAGCCATTGCACTGCACAGAAACCCTGCTCCTGCTGTCTGTGACCGTGAGCTGAGACCCTCTCCTCATTGGTCAGTCCAAAAAGCGAATCAGCGGTGACGCAAATCAACGTGCGTGCACTGAGCGGGATGTGAGACGTCAAGAACTACGCGACATACGCGAATCAAACATTGCAAACATGGAGAAGCAGCTAAGTGGGAAGTTTAGTATTGGTCAGATAAGTATTTCTTTGAGAGAAATTGACGGTTTTCCAGATGTTTATAGCAGTGGCGATTTCTCATAGACTGCAAGGGAAGCCCGGCTTCCCCTAAAATTATGAAAATTAAATGGTTAAATATGTACGGTTGTGTTGACATTTTATTGACTACAAATGTGTTAAAACACGTTCATCTCAAAGATGAGTTCGTTCAAATCAGCTTTATCACAAACCAACGGACGCGATGTTGGTCACTTCTCATACATTCCCGTTGCGCTGTTTACTCCTCCATCTCTGCTCAGTGCATTTGTCCGTAGACTGCGGGCTCTGGCTTCAACGGGACTGAATGGAACAGTTTTTTTCATTGCGTCAAAACTGGACGGTAATTGGATAAATGCCACGATGTTGTCCCGCCCCCGGACACCGGGTGTCTCTGCGGGTGAATGGAGCTGTGGGCGGAGCTCGAACGGGCTGGAGCTAGAATCCCACGTGCTGATTGGAGGATCGGTCGAAAGGCTGAATCCCGTTTGACTGACAGCTGTTTTCAGATCTACTCCTTCACTGACACAGTTCATTTTAATACCGTCACACATTCTGCTGGGAAATCAAGAGAGAAAGTACTACGAAATTACTCGTTCATTTTTTGCACTGTAAATAAAACACACTCATTGGACTTCCTTGTTTCAATTTAACATAGTTTCAGCGTTTTCTTGTTTCAGTTCCATAATTTAATCATTTCTTGTTCGAGTTTAATATCGTTTTGTAGATAGTTAAATCAATCAAACTGTCGGCTAGGTCGGAGTGAAAGGAGCATCTGTAGTTTAAAAAGGCTGAAGTCTGACACCCACAACACTGAGCCAAGGCAATCTAAGCAGCCTAGGTCTACTGGATATTGAGAGGACACTGGTCCAGTCCCTGAAAAAGACGCCTACTTGGTACGATAAGGTTACTGAGCATTTTCTTAATTCTTTTTTTTTTTTTTTTTTTTTTTTATGTAAGCAGACAGTGAGCTTCCCTGTCTAAAAGACGAGCAGCCGCACTGGTTATAGTATAGTATATGTAGTATTTAGTATTAAAATGTTTAACCCTTGCCTTGACATGCCTTGAATTGTGATGTGTTTTCTGTTTAAAAGTTAAACTGGGACCAAAATGTTTATTTTCAGATTATACTGTATATTTATTTTTTCCTTGTGGTGGCTCCATGAAAATGTTGAGATATGTTTATTGTTGAGAGAAAGCAGATTTCAAGATGTTTACATTGCACTTACTTTAACTCTCTTGTTGAATTCTGAGGTGACAAGGGGATTTCTGTTTAAAATTCATATCTGATTCTATCAGATTATGTTTGTGTTTTGTCTGTGGGCTTTTTCTGACGATTCAATACATTTGTGTTGGCAAAAAGTGTGTTAAATAAATACTGGATACTTTGGAAATGGTTTATTTATTTTTTGTGAAAATGGAGGACACTTCCCTCTCTTTCTAATGTAGTGGATCAATTTTAGATTATACTGATGATGATGTGTTTTGTTTTCATCATCATATGCAAGTGAGTGGCCTTGACAAGAGGCTATAGTGGTGCACTTATAGTTCTACGAGCATTTACACATTTGTACATCAAAATGCAATTGATAATAGTTAGATATTGGAGTATGGGGTATGTTTACATATATTCCTGGAATTTATTCTGTATTTTGCCAGATTATAGGGATCCTGGGGTTGTGATGATGGGGCCCTTGAATATTGTTGCCCAGGGTACAATGAAGTGTGTTAATCTGCCCTGGTCTACATTCAGACCCTCATCCATGGTCATGAGCTTTGGGTCAGGACCCAAAGGACCAGATCCAGGATACAAGCGGTCTAAATGAGTTTCCTCCATAGGGTGGGTGAGGTCACCCTTAGGGATAGGGGGAGGAGCTCAGTCACCAGGGAGGAGCTCAGAGTAGAGCCGCTGCTCCCCCACATCCAGAGGAACCAGCTGAGGTGGATCAGAAATCTGGTTCAGATCCTTCTGGACTCTTCCCTGGGGAGGTGTTCTGGGCATGTCCCACCGGGTGGAGACCTCGGGGAAGTCCTAGGACACGTTGGAGAGACTATGTCTGTGGGCTGGACTGGGAACGCCTCGGGGTCCCCCCGGAAGAGCTGGAGGAGGAGTCTGAGGAGAGGGAAACACATATATAAACCAGCTGTGAGTGCAGGTTATCACTCACTAGCCATGAGCCTCGGAGTTCTTCTTACGCGTCACGTATCAGTAAACAAAAGGGTCTTGAATCCAACGTTTGTGTTTGCGGTCTTTACTTAAAAACTTAGAATAATACAAACAAAAGATGAATTTCTAAATTAAATTACGCGGCAGTCAAAAGACTGTGATGCTCCAGCCTCAGGCTTCCGCTTCCGTTCCTTTTTCTTTATATTTATAATCTTTGCGGCCAATAGCATTGCATCACAAAATTATATCAAGACATACCATTACTACTCAACATTCATATAATATACATAAATTATTAATGATTAATCAAACCTAAATATAAATATGAGTTTTTAACTGAAACACAAAAAATGGCTCTAACACCAGCTAACCAGCAATTCACCGGATAGAAATGTACAAGTTTTAGGGTTAGATTACGTTTGATACTCAGTGGTTGATGTGAGTTTGGGGTTGATGTCTCTTTTTTGTGGACCTTGTCCTTGTCCTCTCTCTGGTCCTTGATCTTGTCTTCTTGTCCCTGTCCTCTCTCTGGTCCTTCCAGACAGTACCTGATGAGGAACCCCTGCCCCACCCTGCCCTTCCACCACCAGGTGCCGCCCCCCACTCGGACTCTGTGGACTTCTACCAGAGGCTGTCCACTGAACGCTCTTCTTCATCTTCTACTACCTGGAGGTCAGTTTCAGTTTCAGACAGTTTCAGACGGTTCTGCATGTGGACAATGATTAGAGACAAGTGTGGAAGGTGGACACCATCTGTAAAGCTGTGGACACTTCTGTCCCCAGTGTGTCCTCACTTATTAGTGCGTCTGTCTGTCTGTCCTCACTCTCAACGGACGAATGAGACTGAGGACACACTGTGGACAGAAGTGTCCCCTTCAGTCCCGTGTCCATGTCTCCTTTGTTTTCATATGTGTGTGTGTGTGTGTGTGTGTGCGTGTGCGTGTGTGCGTGTGTGTGTGTTCAGTTCACCGACCTTAATCCCACCCTTCTGCTTCTGGTTCTGCTCAGGGTACCAAGGCCCAGTATCTGGCAGCCAAAGCCCTGAAGAAGCAGTCGTGGAGGTTTCACACCAAGTACATGATGTGGTTCCAGAGACACGAGGAACCCAAGACCATCACTGACGAGTTTGAGCAGGTGGGTCCAGTTCACCGCACCAGAACCACAACCACAGCCAGAACCAGAACCACACACACAACTGACACCAATAAGTTTGAGCAGGTGGGTCCAGTTCACCGCACCAGAACCACAACCATACCCAGAACTGACTGTTGGTCCACAGTCCTCTGCAGCTGTTGGACTTTTAGTTTGACACACATTGAACAGATGAATTCTCTGTTAGTTTACAGTCCTGCTTTCAGATCTGAGTGAATCGACTGAACTCCTCTGGTTCTTCTGTGGTGAATCTACTGCCACGTTTCCACTGCGCGGTACTGGCTCGACTCGACTCAGCCTTTTTGCGTTTCCATTACTAAAAGGACCTGGAATCTGGTACCCGGTACTAGTTTTTTGGTCTCACCTCCGCCG